>NC_092339.1:9558750-9868125 GCF_046630445.1 Rutidosis leptorrhynchoides
GTACGAGATAAATCCTTCTCATGGTTAGGATAAATCTGACCACTTGGCGACCCTGTTTAATGCTGAGGTCCGTGGATTTCCTGCTGATTTTAGTGATGACTTTTCTAGATTTTTCGTCAACCTACAGCTGGTCTGGACGACAACTTCTTGACCTAAATCAAGAAGCGCGTGTCTTTTTTGGAAGACTTTACTTCCTTTTAATGATGGAATTGATTCATCGTGTAGATCCATCTCTTCTTTTCTTTCATCGGGTAAAATAGTTTAGTTTAGTCCAAAGCAAAAGTATTTTCAGTTTATTTGTTACAAAAATATGTGACATATGTTTAAGATAACTTGGTAATTTTTACCACACTTGGCTTTTATTTTCCTTTTTATTGTTCTCTATTCCATTTTAAATGAATTTTAACATTTTGGTTTGTTTCTCAATTTATGTCCTTTCCGAGGTAACAATAATTTCGGTGTTAACACCTAGTTTTATCGTTCATAAATATGTATAAACATGATTTTGAGTTCATTTAATTGAAAATTTTGAAAAATTTTACTAGAATTGGGTAGTCAGTATATAAGACTAGGGCTGTTCTTTATTATCAGAGAGCACTAGATTCTAATACAACTACTACGTTACTAGTATTTTTAATGGTAACCAAGTTTATAAAGATAAAAATTTTAAAAATCCGAAAGAATTTAACCCCTTCCCACACTTAAGATCTTGCAATGCCCTCATTTGCAAGAAATCAGTACAATTTAAATTATTGAGGGTGATTAGCGTAGAAATGATTAAATTTTACCAAAGTTTCCAAACATATTGGCGTTTGTTTGCTGAATGATAAATGGTGCATATCATTTGTTCATTTCGTCTGTTGCTACATCACATTTATTTGTCATCTTGTCGTCAAAATTAGTAGCTTTTGCTGAACTTAATGCCAGTCTTTGAAAATGCTCTGTTTTACCCTGTTTTGTACAATCAACAATATACATACATACAAATATAATCATGCATGGCAATTTGAAATGGGACTTAATATCCCACTTTCAAATTCTAAATATGAAATATTAGTACACAATAATAATAAAATAATAAAAATTACACAAATATATCCAATAACATAAGTTTAAACATGAAAAAGTCAAAAGATAAAAACATAAAAATCATAAAAATAACCAAATGGAACTAAATCAGTCTGGATAGGGGTTCCAGTTCATCTCATCGGGTGGGTTCCATTGTTGGTTATAGGTGTTCTGATAGGCTTGGTTATAGTCATACCGGTTAAAGGGTGGTCGGATATCGGGGCTATGTGGCGGAAAATGAGCAGGTCGAGTAGGTACATAGTTATTTGGTACCTGATATGATAGCTGGCTCATGATTTGGTGCTGATGAACTAACCAGCTATCGTGTTGGCGTCACCTATAATCCTCGTATACTCGCTCGGAGTTCCACTGCTCATACATACTATGTCTGGCTGCGTTCGTCATTGCTTCCTCATCTATACAAACGTGGACGTCAAGAATAGCATCTCGAAAGACATCCCTAATGTCTTCCGCCTCCTCCATTTCCTCGTCTGAGCCTCTCTCTACCTGAGGATGAGATCCCTCATAGGGTACTGCCTGGTTACGTCTACTTTTCAATACCTTAGCACCCACATAAACTTTCAATCCTAAGGGCTCAACCTGTTCTCTACAAATCTGTAATGGACCCCCTTGGTTCCTATCAACACCTAAATACTCTCCAATGAGAGTAACAAAAATACCTCCCCCTATTATACTCCCGTCCTGCATTCCATCTACCATTTTAGATAAATAAAAAGCAACACAGTAAGGGATATTGACAAAGCTTCTAGGATCCCGAATACACTTTAGGTAGAATAAATCATATAAGGTAATTTTTTCTTTATTATGACATCTTTGTGTAATCGAGTTAGCCAAAAATCTATGAATAATACGAAGCTCGGCTCTGTCAATATGTGTATAGGAGTGTCCTCCTGCTCATGTAAAAACATCAAAATGTGACATATGCCTCCAAATGGCGTCAGCGTCAAAGTTACTATCTACCCGTTCACCATAATGAATCAAGTTTGTACAATCGGGTAATAGCAACTCACCAGGAGTATATATCTGTAAGGCCCTGGCCATGTCCAGCATGGACATTCTGTACATCCTACCGCCAAGGATAAACCTAAGAAATCTTCTATCATCTATTCTAACTATATTTGTATCAAGTGATACAGTACTCATCAACTCAACACACCATTCCTTATATACAGGTCTACGAATGGTGAAAAGATGTTCCCAATCTGTAAAAGAGGAACTGCCATACCTTTGAACTAAAAGCTGTCTAACACGGTCAGCTAGATGGACCGTTTCCAAAGGGGCCCAATCAATTACCCTTGGCACCTCTACATTTTTTGTTACCAATTTGAATTTGTTCCTTTGATATGTCTCGTAATCTCTCCATCTTCTATCAAATCTCAGATTAGGATGTAGAGTGTGCTCAGGAATCGTTGGGAATTCTACTGGCGGCCTCATTGGGAATACTATGAATTCATCAACAAACTGTACCGGATCATAATAAGGTATGTGCTGATCAGGCTGTTGTTGTTCCTGTTGTGGTTCTTGTTCGTGTTGCATTTCTGGTTCTGGTTCTGATGCTGGTGCTGGTCGTCTAGATGATGATGCTCCTGAACCTCCAGTATCGGCTTTCTGCAAAACACATTAAACACAAAATTTGTGCATCCAAATATGCATTAGTGTTAGCAAAATAACAACTTAAAACAATCAATATAACATGTTAAATCAAAATTAAACTTATATATATTTTCACAATTTTTCACAATTCTACACTTTTCAAATAAGCACATATGAAAATGTATACAAAATTCATAAGCATTTAACTCAAATAATATGTCAAAATATTCATTACTAATAATTAAACAAGTCTCAAATGGCAAATATATCAAATTAATCAAGTTCATGAATTTTGGACTTAAAAAGTCCACTTTAATCTCCAAAAATCATGTTTAGGATCATTGTTTGGATCATTTAACTATCTAAACATGTTACACTACTCAATTTAGCAATAATTCATGACAAAAATCGGCCATAACCTGTTTATATCAAAAAGCCCCAAATTGCTCAAGAACACAAACCCTAGATTTCAAAATTTTTTGAAGTTTTTGGCTTCAAATAATGTTAAATAGCATCAATCTAGGTTATACATGCATAAAATACTAACAATTTAATACTAATTACACTAGAAATTAACAAAATTGCATTAGGTAAAAAATTGGTAATTATCACAAAAACTAGGAATTTATAGAGTTTAGGGGTGTAATTTTTACCAATTTGCTGAAGAATGAGAATCTAGGCATGATTAGAGCAAGAAAAATAACGAATTACGGTGGAAAAATGGCGAAAATTGGTGAATTTTTGGGTGAGTTTCGTGAATGTGTGTGTGTTGTGGTGAAGAGCAGAACTCGCTGCTGTATTTGTTTCTGGCCTGCATTTAGTCCCTATGCGATCGTATGGGTTCCAAGTGCAAACCCCATGCGATCGCATGGGGTGCCGGCTACAGTGATTTCTGATTTTTTTTTTTTATATAACCTTATACTTTATAAAACTTATAATTAATTAAATTTTAAAAATTTGGTTTCCTTTAGGAGCGAGGGCGTTTCGGATCGTTGTCCTAGTCTGTCCCTCGACAAAATTTTAAAATTTGTCAAATCAAAGCGCGGTTTTTAAAAGTAAAGATTTTTGGGTTTTTTTAATGTTTTTGGCATACTTTAATTCAATAAGATTAAAAATAATGATAATAAAAGTTCTCGTCCCTCCCTCGGGTAAAGCAATTTCGGTTCAAAGACCTAGTCTTCAACTTACGACGAATTTTAAAAATCATATTTTTAACTTAATGAGATAAAGTAAATTTTTGTTTTTAAATTCACACAACTTAAATATAAAATTCAAAATTAATATTAAAAATTCACACCAAATTTAAAATTTGAATTGCATAAAATTAAAAATTTATTTTTTAAAAATTAAAAATTCACACCAAACTTAATTTAAAAATTCATATTATAAATTCACACCAAACTTATATTAATTTTTTCAAATATTTACAATTTTAAATATATTGATTTTACAAAGTTTACAATATTAATTTATGATTTATATATTAATTTTAAAAACATGGTAAAAATAAAATTAAAAATCTTTTTGGCTTTTTATCCCACTTTAATCAATCAAATATTATCAAAAATATACGCCCCTCTTTTCGGTAAAGTAATTTTGGTTCCAAGACCTAATTTAACTCATGACGAATTTTTGAAATATTTTGGGTTGATTGATTAAAGATATTTATACCTTAAGAATAAACGTTAAATTTCGCAGTGACGTAATAAATTTTTGAATGATATCAATAATTTCGGTCACCAAACCTAATTTTATTCAATACCAATTTAATACTTTATAGCGAACAAATTAGCGTTTATTATCAAAAGGTTAAAAATAAAAAAAATAAAATAAAAACTGTACAAACATACCTGTGAAATAGATTTCTTAGTTATATGATCTATCCCATTCATAAGATAGTCGGTTTAATTGGTTTTCCATAGCTACATAGGCGTAACCTCGAGCATTCAGTGTCTTTTCTTCTAAACATATGAACGGTCCGTCTCTGCATAAAGTAACAAATTCGGTGTTTGAATAGGTTTGATTATTTGAACATTTACCTCCATGTGACCATTTTCCGCATTTGTGACATCTTTCTAGGTGTCGTGCTCTTCTTTTTGCTGCGGATTTTGATTTTCCTTTACCAAATTGTAACTTATTATCTTCGCATCTGGATTCTTTTCTAACTCCGTCCATTCTTTCTCTGATTACTGATACTATTTCACTCAGAAGTGTGTCATTATTACGTTTAGTGATCAAAGCGTGTAGCATTAGACCATGGTTTAGTTCACAGGCAGTCTTCATTTCCTAAAAAAAATAAAAATTCAGAATGGGGGAGAAGACTAGTTCTTTAGGGTCTGCTAGGGAAAGACCATTCGGATTCCATTTTCGAGAACTACACGAAAACAGACAATCTAACTCTAACAGAAATGCATAAACCCCTTGATTCTCCCCACTTAGTTAGCTGTGGTGTCGAAATTGTGATTAACTTCGTTGTAGACTTCCATCGGACTATCTATGTAGTGTTTAACTCTGTGACCATTAACTTTAAATTCAATCCCATTTGAATTTATTAATTCTATCGTTCCGTATGGGAAAACTCTTTTGACTATGAATGGTCCAGACCATCTTGATTTCAATTTTCCAGGAAATAGCTTGAATCGTGAATTGAAAAGAAGAACTTTGTCTCCTTCTTTAAATTCTTTTGAACTTCTGATTCTTTTATCATGTCATTTCTTCGTTCTTTCCTTATAGATTAACGAATTATCGTATGCTTCATGTCTTAATTCTTCTAATTCGTTTAGTTGACTTAATCGTAGACGTCCGGCTTCATGTAAATCAAGATTACATGTTTTCAAAGCCCAAAATGCTTTGTGTTCAATTTCTATTGGAAGATGACATGCTTTTCCATAAACAAGTCTAAAAGGTGTGGTTCCAATTGGAGTTTTGTAGGCTGTTCTAAAAGCCCAGAGTGCATCCTCCAATTTAATGGACCATTCCTTCGGATTTGATCCTACGGTTTTCTCTAGAATACGTTTTAAAGCTCGGTTGGTATTTTCAACTTGTCCATTTATTTGTGGATGATATGCGGTGGAGATTTTATGAGTTACTCCATATCTTTTAAAAACTTTCTCAAGTTGATTATTACAGAAATGAGTACCCCGATCCCTTATTAAAGCTTTCGGTGTTCCAAACCTTGCAAAAAGACGTTTTAAAAAGTTGACTACAACTCGTGCATCGTTAGTTGGGAGAGCTTGTGCTTCCGCCCATTTAGATACATAATCAATGGCTACGAGAATATAGAGATTATTATGAGATTTTGGAAATGGACCCATAAAGTCAATACCCCAAATGTCAAATACTTCACATACTTGGATGACATTTTGTGGCATTTCATCACGTTGACTTATTTTTCCGGCGCTTGGACAAGCATCACAGGATTTGCAAAGAAGGTGTGCGTCTTTGTAAATTGTAGGCCAATAGAATCCAGCATCATAAACTTTTCTTGCTGTTAGTTGAGGCCCATAATGCCCTCCTGTTGGTCCTGTGTGACAATGGTTTAATATTTTACTGGCTTCATTTCCAAATACACATCGGCGTATTATTCCATCGGGACAACTTTTAAACAGATGTGGATCTTCCCAAAAATAGTGCTTTATATCACTGAAGAATTTCTTTCGTCTTTGGTACGATAATCCTTTTTCAAGGAATCCACAAACTAAGTAGTTTGCATAGTCTGCAAACCATGGTATTTCATTATAATCTATCTTCAATAGATATTCATCAGGAAAGTTGTCTTGTATGGCCGATTCATTTAGAACTTCTAATTCGGGATTTTCAAGACGAGAAAGATGATCAGCGGCGACATTTTCTGCTCCTCTTTTATCTCGGATTTCAATATCAAATTCTTGTAAGAGTAAGATCCAACGGATTAATCTTGGTTTAGCATCTTGTTTCGAAAATAGGTATCTAAGAGCAGAATGGTCGGTATAGACCACCGTTTTTGCTAGAACGAGATATGATCGAAATTTGTCAAAAGCAAAGACAATAGCAAGGAGTTCTTTTTCAGTAGTTGTATAGTTCGTTTGTGCTCCTTGTAACGTCTTACTAGCATAATATATATGTTGAAATCGTTTTTCAATCCTTTGTCCTAAAACGGCTCCCATTGCAAAATCACTTGCATCGCACATTAGTTCAAATGGTAGATTCCAATTTGGTGTTATCATGATCGGCGCATTAGTGAGTTTCTCTTTAAGAATATTAAAAGATTTGATACACTCATCGGAAAAGATGAATGGAGCATCCTTTTCTAGGAGTTTATTCATAGGAGTGGCAATTTTAGAAAAATCTTTTATGAAACGTCGGTAAAAACCGGCATGCCCTAGAAAACTCCTAACTCCTCTAACATTGGTGGGATGTGGAAGTTTAGCAATTACATCTACTTTAGCTCTATCCACTTCAATTCCTTCTTTTGAAATTTTATGGCCAAGAACGATGCCTTCTTTAACCATGAAATGGCATTTCTCCCAATTAAGAACTAGATTTGATTGTTCGCATTTAATAAGCATTCGTTCAAGATTAACTAGACATGATTCAAATGTATCACCGAAGACTAAAAAGTCATCCATGAAAACTTCCATGCATTCTTCTATCATGTCATGAAAAATCGCCATCATACACCTTTGAAAGGTTGCAGGGGCGTTACAAAGTCCAAATGGCATGCGTTTGTAAGCAAAAGTACCATAAGGGCACGTGAACATGGTTTTCTCTTGATATTCGGGTGCTATTGGAATTTAAAAATATCCGGAAAATCAATCTAGAAAACAATAGTAACTATTTCTGGCTAATCTTTCCAATATTTGATCTATAAAAGGTAAGGGAAAGTGATCTTTTCTGGTGGCGTCATTTAATTTTCTATAATCAATACATACACGCCATCCTGTTACAGTCCTAGTAGGAATAAGCTCATTTTTTTCATTTGTAATGACAGTCATGCCACCCTTCTTAGGCACGCATTGAACTGGGCTTACCCATGGACTATCAGAGATTGGATATATCAAACCTGCATCTAGCAGTTTAATAATCTCTTTCTTAACTACATCTTTCATATTAGAATTTAGTCTTCGTTGGCGTTGCACATACGTTTTATGACCTTCTTCCATAAGGATTTTATGTGTGCAATACGAAGGACTTATTCCTTTAATATCATGAATCTTCCATGCAATGGCTGGTTTATGAGCTTTCAACACAGAAATGAGTTGTGATTTCTCATTTTCAGTAAGAGAAGACGATATTATTACAGGTAATTCAGATTCACCATGTAAATAAGAGTATTCTAAATGGTTTGGAAGTGGCTTTAACTCTAATTTCGGAGGTTCTTCTATCGATGATTTATATCGATATCTATCTTCTTCTTTTAGCATTTGGATTTCTTCTGTTGTTGGTTCATATCCATTAGCTATAAGTGTAGCTAACATTTCAGCTTCATTAATTGGTTCATTACCTTCTCCTAAAGAACATTCTCCTGTTCCTTGTAATTCTGGAAATTCTTCTAATAATTCTGCATGTGCATCTATAGTTTGAATATAATAACATGTATCATCTGCAGATTGCGGTTGTTGCATTGCTCTATCAACTGAAAAGGTAACACTCTCATCCTCTATACTTAGGGTCAATTTCTTACCGAACACGTCTATCATTGCTTTAGCCGTGTTTAAGAATGGTCTTCCTAATATAAGAGGAACTTGAGAATCTTCTTCCATGTCCAAAACAACAAAATCTACTGGAAATACTAAAGTACCAACTTTAACTAGCATGTTCTCCATTATCCCTCTAGGATATTTTATTGATCTATCGGCTAGTTGTATGCTTATTCTGGTTGGTTTCAATTCTCCAAGGTCTAGTTTAGCGTATAGTGAATACGGCATTAGATTTATACTAGCACCTAAGTCTGCCAATGCTTCTATTGAACTAAGACTACCCAGAAAACATGGAATTGTGAAACTTCCTGGATCAGATAATTTTTCTGGTATCTTATTCAACAGCACTACTGAACAATTAGCATTCATAGTAACAGCCGATAGTTCTTCCATTTTCTTTCTATTTGAGATTAGATCTTTCAAGAATTTAGCGTATCTAGGCATTCCTGAAATCACATCAATGAAAGCAAGATTTACATTTATCTGTTTAAACATATCCAAGAATTTGGATTGTTCGGCTTCAAGTTTTTCTTTCTTCATTTTACTCGGGTAAGGAAGTGGTGGTTGATATGGTTTAACATAAGGTTTATCCTTAACTGTGTTATCTTCATTAACCTTTTCAACTACCGGTTCTTTTTCCTTATCTTGATTAGGTTGTGGTTCTTGTGGAGTAGGAATAGCTTCATCAGAAGTTACAGGTATTTCAGGTGGTTTAAGTGTTGTACCACTTCTTGTGGTAATAGCTTTAGCTGTTTCATTCCGGGGGTTAGCATTTGTATCACTAGGTAGACTTCCCGGTTTTCTTTCACCTATTAACCTTGCTAGGTTACTTACTTCTTGTTCCAGATTTTGAATAGAAGCTTGTTGATTTCTAAATGCTTGAGCATTTTGTTCATTGGTTTGTTTTTGAGATGTGAAAAACTGCGTTTGAGTTTCAACTAGCTTCGTCATCATATCTTCTAAATTCGGTTTTTTATCATCGGTTTGTTGTGGTGGTTTGTTTTGAAAATTAGGTCTTTGCTGATTGTGTCACACCCCCAGTTAGGGCCTGGGTGAAATGTGACTTAATATCAAATCAACCAACATATTATAATATACGAGAACAATACTAAATGATAAAACAAACTTTATTGAGCACGCAGCGGAAAATGAAACGTAGCTACAATGATAGGAATAACAATAATGGAAATGTTCACATGCAGAAGTAATAAATGCGATATCTCTTGATCCTATGTCCAAGTAGCATCACATAAGCAGTAAGTATAAGAGCTTGAATCAAACAGCACCTGAGACAAAACATGCTAAAGTGTCAACCAAAAGGTTGAGTGAAGTTCATAGGTTTAACAAATAAGTTTGACCGTTTGTTTTAGACCACAAGATATAATTTGTAAGGTTGATCTCCCGCAGGATCAAAAAGTTATGCCAGTGCGTGATATTTAGACTAAACGTTCAAGTTTGCCCCATGACAAGTTAGTTCTACTTGTCGATTTAATTTCATTATCAAGCAATACAAAGATAACATCAAATGTATCGGGGACGTTACTCCCGATAGGCCTATCCCCAATAATTAAGAATGCCGCAGCAATTAAAAATATCATTGTAGGTACTTAGTCGGACATAGCCGGGTATAACATAGTTTTAACAGTTGGTACTGATATTTAGACTAGACTTTCAAGTTTACCCCGTGTCAAGTTATCGTTTATACTTATTGGTTGGGGGCTTGCTGGTCATAGCCCAACATATCACAGTTTAATAGTTGATACGTGTAAGTACTGATATTTAGACTAGACTTTCAAGTTTACCCCGTAACAAGTTATCGTTTATACTTATCGGTTGGGGGCTTGCTGGTCGTAGCCCAACATATCACAGTTTAATAGTTAATACGTGTAAAACAGTTATAAAAGTTGTGCATGTATTCTCACCCCAAAAGTTATAAAACAGTTATGAAACAGTAAAAAGTGGGGCTATGAATTCACCTTAGTAAGTAGAGAGAGAGTTATTCCTCGGAATAAAGAGTTGAACGAGTGAGCAGGAAAGTCAACCTATTGACATTTAAGAGTAGTTAAGTGTTTTGCCCATGTTTAAGTTTAAGTATGTGTTTAAGTATAGTTTGTTTTACTAAGTTTCTATTCCTAGTAAGTTACTATTTTTATAATGTTTCCATTTTTAGAAAGTTTCTTATTTTACTAAGTTTCTATGACTATAGAGTTTCTACTTTTATGAGTGTTTTTCATTTTAGGATACTTGCCGTATTAGATAAGCTTCCAATCACCCCTTTCCCTTCGAATGGCTAATTTAGATCTAGGGGCTTGAGCCATAGGACCCTTTAAATCGGAAATCCAAACCCTCTGCCTAGAATCTCGTAGAAACCATTCGTCAAGAAAGTTCGAAGATCTATACATCTCTAATACATATCCCAAAATATTTTTGTGCTACAATATAAGTAGTAGGTTATAGGTGCTAGTAATAGTAATAGTGTATACATGTTAAGTACTAGTATAAGTAGTATTAGGGTTTAAGGTTTTAATATGTATATGTATATATAATTCGTATATATACATAAAAATATTTTTTTTACATGTATATATGTATATATAAATCTAGGAGTGTTTATGTATATACTTATGAATAACAAGTTTATAATATGAATATGAATTAACAAAGATTAAAGTTTATGTAAATAGTTTAGGGTTTATGTTATACCTTTGAAGATTCAAGATAATTAACAAAGAAAAGATGAACACGATGAAGATGGAAGATCAAAGCCTTAAAAATCTTGAAGAACTCCTTGAAGATTCTTGAAGAACACGAAGAACAAGCTTGAAGATCCGAATACCACAAGAGAGGGAGAGGGAGAGATTGTTTTTGAGAGAGGATTTTGGTGTGATTTGTGAATGAGAAACTAGGAGTTTATATAGTGCAAGTATTAGAGTGTTAGTCAACATAAGGATGTTCTAATTAATGATTTTATTTTATTTTATAATTTTTAGTCAACAATAGGTGGTACTAGTTTATATATATATTATTTTAATTTTTAGTCAACATAAGGATGTAATTGTTTAAGATTCTTTAGTCTCATTATTATTACTATTATTACTATTATTATTTTTTACATTTACTACATGATAAGTATTATTTTCTTTTTACTAATTCATGACTTGTATATATTTAGTTCTCAATTGTTTTATTATTTATATAAATGTCAATTTTTATTTATTACTTATAGGTTATCAGTTATAATATTACATAAATGCATAAATTTTAATTAGCAGTGAGTGTCGACTAACAGTTTATTATTTTCATCTTTTATTAACTTGTCAATTATTGCACAAAGTTAATTAATATGTTTTCTAACTCTTAATACTTAACAATTGTTGATTAAAGTTTAATCATTAAGTTTTGATTATATTGTTTGGGCATTTAATATTGGAAAAATATAGAATGGAAAAATGAGGGTCGTTATAGTACCTCCCCGTTATTGAAAACTTCGTCCCGAAGTTTTTAGGTAGTTTTCTCGTTTGCATCAG
The DNA here is from genome assembly GCF_046630445.1 of Rutidosis leptorrhynchoides. Taxonomy (NCBI): domain Eukaryota; kingdom Viridiplantae; phylum Streptophyta; class Magnoliopsida; order Asterales; family Asteraceae; genus Rutidosis; species Rutidosis leptorrhynchoides. The sequence goes on from NC_092339.1 coordinate 9,570,638, forward strand.
CAGTTGAGAAGAGATGGGGATATTTCCGTTTCATATGGTCTTTGCGTTCCCAGGTATATTCGGGGCCTCTACGCGAATTCCACCGGACTTTAACGATAGGTATATTGCTTTTACGCGTTTGTTTGACCTCTCCTTCCATGATTTCTATAGGTTCTTCAACGAAGTGCATTTGCTCATCAATGCGGACATCATCCAGAGGAATAACGAGTGTGTCATCGGCAAGACACCGTTTAAGATTTGAGACATGAAACACATCATGTACTTGACTAAGTTCGGTTGGCAGTTCTAATCGGTATGCCACGGGACTGACTCTTTCAGTGATTGTGAATGGTCCAACATATCGTGGACTGAGTTTACTTCGCTTACCGAAGCGGACAACACCTTTCCAAGGGGATACTTTCAACATGACTTTATCTCCAACTTGGTATTCGATGTCTTTTCGTTTCTTATTGGCATAGCTTTTCTGTCGGCTACGGGCAGTTTCTAAACGTTGCTTGATTTGAACGATCTTTTCGGTAGTTTCGTGAATAATTTCAGGACCAGTTAAATGTCTGTCCTCAAGTTCATCCCAACACAAAGGGGATCTACACTTCCGTCCATATAAAGCTTCAAAAGGTGCAGCCTTAATGCTGGAGTGATAACTGTTATTATAAGAAAATTCAACCAAAGGTAGATGTCTATCCCATCCTTTGCCGAAATCGATTGCACAAGCACGTAGCATATCCTCCATAGTTTGAATGGTTCGTTCACTTTGACCATCGGTTTGCGGATGATAAGCTGTACTCATGTCGAGTTGAGTTCCAAGAGCAGATTGTAAAGTTTTCCAAAATCTAGAAACAAATCGACTATCGCGATCAGAAATGATCGAGATAGGAACACCATGACGTGAGACGATTTCTTTAATATAAAGCTGTGCTAATCTCTCCATCTTGTCGGTTTCCTTGATTGGTATGAAATGTGCAGATTTAGTAAGACGATCAACTACGACCCAAATAGTATCGTTACCGTTCGAAGTCTTAGGTAACTTAGTAACGAAGTCCATAGTGATACCTTCCCACTTCCACTGCGGAATGTCGGGTTGTGTCAACAGACCAGAAGGCTTTTGATGTTCGGCCTTGACTTTCAAACAAGTGAGACACTTACTAACATAAGTAGCAATATCGGCTTTCATGTTAGGCCACCAGTAGAATTCCTTCACATCGTGATACATCTTACTGGAACCGGGATGGATAGAATATCTAGTCTTATGTGCTTCATCCAAGACTAGTTCGCGAAGATTACCAAAACGAGGAACCCAGATTCTATTGCCAAAGTACCGTGTACCATTAGCTTTCACTTGAAGTTGGTTCTCAAAACCAATAGGTCCTTCACCTTCGATAAGTGTCGGTCTAATAGCTTCCAATTGAGCTTCACAGATTCGTGAAATAAGATTCGATTTGATTTTTAGGTTTAAAGCACGAACACGTTTAATATCGTCTTTTCGACTAAGGGCATCGGCAACTACATTCGCCTTGCCAGGATGATATTTCAGCTCACAATAATAATCGTTCAATGTCTCGAGCCATCGACTTTGCCTCATATTCAGCTGTTTTTGATCAAAGATGTGTCGAAGACTTTTATGGTCAGTGTACACCGTAAAGTGATTACCATAGAGATAATGTCTCCATATCTTTAATGCAAATACCACGGCACCTAACTCTAGGTCATGTGTGGTATAGTTTACTTCATGTTTCTTCAACTGTCTAGATGCATAGGCGATAACCTTCTCTCGTTGCATTAAAACACAACCAAAGCCATGCTTTGAGGCATCGCAGTAAACAACAAAGTCGTCGGTACCTTCAGGTAAAGAAAGAATCGGGGCTGTGGTCAACTTCTCCTTCAGAATCTTGAAAGCAGATTCCTGTTCTTCGGACCACTCAAATTTCTTCCCTTTTTGAGTCAGCTTTGTAAGAGGTTTGGCAATGAGAGAAAAATCTTTTATAAACCTTCGATAGTAACCGGCAAGTCCCAAAAATTGACGAATATGCTTTGCAGTCTTTGGTATCTCCCAGTTCTGAATAGCAGTAATCTTAGCTGGATCGACATGTATTCCGTTTCTATCAACAACATGTCCGAGAAATTGTACGGTTTTGAGCCAAAACTCGCACTTAGAAAATTTAGCATAAAGTTGTTCCTTTCGTAAGAGTTCAAGAATCATGCGCAAATGTTGCTCATGCTCTTTCTCATTCTTCGAATAGATCAAGATGTCGTCAATGAATACGATGACAAATTTGTCAAGATACGGTTTACAAACACGATTCATGAGGTCCATGAACACTGCAGGAGCATTAGTTAAACCAAAAGGCATGACACAGAATTCATAGTGCCCATAACGAGTGCGAAAAGCAGTCTTAGGAATATCGGATTCCTTGACCTTGAGTTGGTGATAACCGGATCTTAAATCAATCTTTGAATAAACACTTGACCCTTGAAGTTGGTCAAATAGATCATCAATACGTGGCAACGGATAACGGTTCTTGATAGTAAGCTTGTTAAGTTCGCGGTAATCAATGCACATCCTTAATGTACCATCCTTCTTTTTAACAAACAGAATAGGAGCTCCCCAAGGGGACGAGCTTGGACGAATGAAACCTTTATCCAATAGTTCTTGGAGTTGGTTGGATAATTCCTTCATTTCGGAAGGTGCTAAACGGTATGGTGCTTTAGCAACAGGAGCAGCACCAGGAGTTAAATCAATTTGGAATTCAACTTGTCGAGGAGGTGGAATACCCGGAAGATCTTCGGGAAACACATCGGGAAAGTCTTTAACTACTGGTACATCTTCAATTCGCTTCTCTTTCGATTCAATCAGATTAACGTGGGCTAGAATAGCTGGATAACCTTTCATAAGGTATTTGCGGGTTTTAATACAGGAGATAATATTGAGATTGGAACCACTCTTTTCACCTTGGATAATAAGAGTCTCTCCATTTCCTAATGGAACATGAACGGTTTTATCGTAACACATGATCGCAGCTCTTAATGGACGTAACCAATCCATTCCAACTACGACATCGAAACTTCCTAGCTCGACCGGCAAAAGGTCTATCTTAAATTCTTTGCTGGCTAAGATTAGGTTGCAGTTTTTATAAATTTTATCAACTTTCATGATCTTTCCATTGGCTACTTCTACTAATCGTTTAGTTTCTAAGGGTTGAGGCTTTTCAGTAAATAGGGTACAAAATTCATTAGATACGTAACTTCGGTCGGCACCAGTATCGAATAAAATAGTTGCGTAGCAATTATTGACGAGATACGTACCTGTGATGACCTCATCTTCATCTCGGGCTTCAGCAGCAGTAATAACAAATGCACGACCCTTTGCAGCAGTAGTATTGGCTCCAGTAGCAGGATTATCTCTCTTCTTAGGGCAATTTGGACTAATGTGTCCCTTTTCCCCACAAGTATAACAAGTAGGAGGAGCTTTGGCAGGAACAATAGATTTATTCTTTGGAGGAGTCCTACACGTCTTAGCTACGTGTCCCACTTTCTTACACAATGAACAAGTGGCAGTGCACTGCCCCGGGTGATGCCTTTCACAACGAACACAAAAAGGATAAGTGCCCTTATAATTCGTCCTTGTACTATCCATAAGCTTTTTACTAACATTCTGAGTTGAACCTTGAGACGGCTCAAACTTCCTCTTACCATCATTACCCTTGGTTTCAACTTGCTTATTGGCCGACGCCCTTCTTCTCTTGGCCAACATGAGATTTTGTGCCATGAGAATCACAGCATCCAAAGTAACCTTCTCAGCAGCAATAACATTCCCTTGAACATCCTCGGGAAGACCTTCAATATACCGCTCAATTCTTCTAGCTTCAGTAGGAAACATTTCAGGACATAGAGTAGAAAGCTCCAGATAACGATTGGTATAATTCTCAATGTCAGTACCCTTGACCCTGAGTTCCCAGAACTCAGCTTCAAGCTTCTGAACTTGACTCCTTGGGCAGAATTTGTTGACCATCATACTTTTGAGTTCGTCCCATGGAATTGCATTAGCATTATCAATTCCTACGGACTTGGCATAAGCAGTCCACCAAGTTAAAGCATTACCACCCAACGAGCTAGTGGCATACTTTACTCGATCATCATCACCACAGTTGCAAATACGGAAAATAGATTCCATCTTTTCGAACCAACGAACTAGTTCGACAGCTTCTTCGTTTCCCTTAAAAGCGGGAGGGTGACAGTTTGTAAAGTCCTTGTAGGAACAAGGTTTTGGTTGAGTATTAGCATGATTAGCTTGGGCGTTGCCTTGGGCAGCAGCGAGTAACTGTTGGAATTGCTCAGTAGTTAACACAACGTTGTTAACGGTAGGTGCAGCTGAACGAACCATGATGTCACTACATAAAAGTGAACATATGTTTGATAAGTTTAACAAGTTATAAGTTTGAGTAATCACAAGTATGAATAAACTAAAGTATTGATATCGCATGATATTAATAAAACACTTTATATTATTAGAACGAGGCATTAAATAAGCCTTTATTACACGATTCGGAAATAGAAATTGTTTAAGGCACAGCCTTTACATAGATGGAAAATAGGAAAAATAACTAGGAAATATTAAGATTGAAGTAGTCTTCATATTTCGTCTCCAACCTTCTTCATAAACTCCTCAACTTTCTCATTTTTCGACTTTTGTTTCTCATAGAGATACTCGAAGTTGTCATAAAGGTTGGTAACACGACTGTTTACGGCATTAGTGTTGTACTCTCTTATGGCAAGTTGTTCGTCGACTCGACCTTTCTCCATTTTCATTCGGACATCAACATCCTCCTTGAGGTAAGCAAGTGATTGCTTTCCCCAGCGAGTGTTGCGTTCTTCCTCGCACTTTAGCATCAGCAACTCCTTTCTTAGCTCGACGTTTTCTTTCATAAGTTTCTTCATTCGACGATCCACTCTTTCCATGTGGCGAAGTAGACCTCCAATGTTTCTCTCGGTATCGTTTCGTAATCTCATGATTTCATACTTAGGACCATCATAAAAAGGAGATCGGGCTCTCTTCCTTGATGGACCAACTTCTTCATGCTGTTTTCCCTTATCTTGGGTTCTCGGAGTTGGGTAGTATTGAGGAGACCCATGTGAATCTAAAATAGTATTCGGGCTATAATTCAGCGGTGGTGAAGCAGGACTATAAAGAGGACTTCGAACTGGTCTCGAAGTTGAAGAGTGTCCAACACCTACTTCGGTGGTAGGGTTGTGAGTTGCTTTGTTGGGCTTGTTAACGCTTGAGCTTGACATCCTATCATTAGGAAAGAGACCTTGATTAGAATCTTTGAGTCAAGTTTATTAAAGCATAATTGTTAAGATTATACGACAATCCTAAGTGCTTTAAGTCCAAGGCAGGAAAGGTTATAGTTTCCTAGATTGCTAAGGCACCCTAGCTAACAAGTAAGGCACACATAAAAATGCAATCCTGGTTCTCTATAACAGCCTGGTTTGCTCTGATACCAATCTGTCACACCCCCAGTTAGGGCCTGGGTGAAATGTGACTTAATATCAAATCAACCAACATATTATAATATACGAGAACAATACTAAATGATAAAACAAACTTTATTGAGCACGCAGCGGAAAATGAAACGTAGCTACAATGATAGGAATAACAATAATGGAAATGTTCACATGCAGAAGTAATAAATGCGATATCTCTTGATCCTATGTCCAAGTAGCATCACATAAGCAGTAAGTATAAGAGCTTGAATCAAACAGCACCTGAGACAAAACATGCTAAAGTGTCAACCAAAAGGTTGAGTGAAGTTCATAGGTTTAACAAATAAGTTTGACCGTTTGTTTTAGACCACAAGATATAATTTGTAAGGTTGATCTCCCGCAGGATCAAAAAGTTATGCCAGTGCGTGATATTTAGACTAAACGTTCAAGTTTGCCCCATGACAAGTTAGTTCTACTTGTCGATTTAATTTCATTATCAAGCAATACAAAGATAACATCAAATGTATCGGGGACGTTACTCCCGATAGGCCTATCCCCAATAATTAAGAATGCCGCAGCAATTAAAAATATCATTGTAGGTACTTAGTCGGACATAGCCGGGTATAACATAGTTTTAACAGTTGGTACTGATATTTAGACTAGACTTTCAAGTTTACCCCGTGTCAAGTTATCGTTTATACTTATTGGTTGGGGGCTTGCTGGTCATAGCCCAACATATCACAGTTTAATAGTTGATACGTGTAAGTACTGATATTTAGACTAGACTTTCAAGTTTACCCCGTAACAAGTTATCGTTTATACTTATCGGTTGGGGGCTTGCTGGTCGTAGCCCAACATATCACAGTTTAATAGTTAATACGTGTAAAACAGTTATAAAAGTTGTGCATGTATTCTCACCCCAAAAGTTATAAAACAGTTATGAAACAGTAAAAAGTGGGGCTATGAATTCACCTTAGTAAGTAGAGAGAGAGTTATTCCTCGGAATAAAGAGTTGAACGAGTGAGCAGGAAAGTCAACCTATTGACATTTAAGAGTAGTTAAGTGTTTTGCCCATGTTTAAGTTTAAGTATGTGTTTAAGTATAGTTTGTTTTACTAAGTTTCTATTCCTAGTAAGTTACTATTTTTATAATGTTTCCATTTTTAGAAAGTTTCTTATTTTACTAAGTTTCTATGACTATAGAGTTTCTACTTTTATGAGTGTTTTTCATTTTAGGATACTTGCCGTATTAGATAAGCTTCCAATCACCCCTTTCCCTTCGAATGGCTAATTTAGATCTAGGGGCTTGAGCCATAGGACCCTTTAAATCGGAAATCCAAACCCTCTGCCTAGAATCTCGTAGAAACCATTCGTCAAGAAAGTTCGAAGATCTATACATCTCTAATACATATCCCAAAATATTTTTGTGCTACAATATAAGTAGTAGGTTATAGGTGCTAGTAATAGTAATAGTGTATACATGTTAAGTACTAGTATAAGTAGTATTAGGGTTTAAGGTTTTAATATGTATATGTATATATAATTCGTATATATACATAAAAATATTTTTTTTACATGTATATATGTATATATAAATCTAGGAGTGTTTATGTATATACTTATGAATAACAAGTTTATAATATGAATATGAATTAACAAAGATTAAAGTTTATGTAAATAGTTTAGGGTTTATGTTATACCTTTGAAGATTCAAGATAATTAACAAAGAAAAGATGAACACGATGAAGATGGAAGATCAAAGCCTTAAAAATCTTGAAGAACTCCTTGAAGATTCTTGAAGAACACGAAGAACAAGCTTGAAGATCCGAATACCACAAGAGAGGGAGAGGGAGATATTGTTTTTGAGAGAGGATTTTGGTGTGATTTGTGAATGAGAAACTAGGAGTTTATATAGTGCAAGTATTAGAGTGTTAGTCAACATAAGGATGTTCTAATTAATGATTTTATTTTATTTTATAATTTTTAGTCAACAATAGGTGGTACTAGTTTATATATATATTATTTTAATTTTTAGTCAACATAAGGATGTAATTGTTTAAGATTCTTTAGTCTCATTATTATTACTATTATTATTTTTTACATTTACTACATGATAAGTATTATTTTCTTTTTACTAATTCATGACTTGTATATATTTAGTTCTCAATTGTTTTATTATTTATATAAATGTCAATTTTTATTTATTACTTATAGGTTATCAGTTATAATATTACATAAATGCATAAATTTTAATTAGCAGTGAGTGTCGACTAACAGTTTATTATTTTCATCTTTTATTAACTTGTCAATTATTGCACAAAGTTAATTAATATGTTTTCTAACTCTTAATACTTAACAATTGTTGATTAAAGTTTAATCATTAAGTTTTGATTATATTGTTTGGGCATTTAATATTGGAAAAATATAGAATGGAAAAATGAGGGTCGTTATAGATTGTAAGTATTATTGGATACTTGTTGATTGCTAGGACCTTGTTGGTTGTTGTATGGAATATTTCTGTTATAATTCTGGTTTTGATTGTAAATCGGTCTTGGCGGTTGATAATTATTCTGATAATTATTTCCAGGCCTTTGGTTTATGTATGAAATATTCTCTCTTTGTTCCATTGTTAATTCAATACTGAGACAATCTTTTGTCAAATGTGGTCCTCCACACTGCTCACAACTAATTCGTATTGAGTGAATATCCTTAGTCATCTTTTCCATTCGTCTCTCGACAGCATCTATCTTTGCGGAAATGGAATCTAAGTCATGGCTAGAATCGGCTCTAGCTGCTTTAGATGATCTAACGATATCTTTTTCTTGGTGCCACTCATGTGAGTGGGAAGCAGTGTTATCAATAATTTTGTAAGCATCAGTTTCGGTTTTTTTCATAATAGAACCACCAGCTGCTATATCTATGTCTTTCCTTGTAGTGATGTCGCATCCTTGGTAGAATATTTGTACTATTTGACAGGTGTCTAAACCATGTTGCGGACATCCTCTTAATAACTTTCCATATCTAGTCCACGCCTCATATAGAGTTTCATTTGGTTTCTGTGTGAACGTAACAATTTCTGCTTGAAGTCTTACGGCTTTAGATGCAGGAAAGAATTGTTTAAGAAAATTTTCAACTAAAACATCCCATGTATCGATCGCCCCTTCAGGTAACGATTCCAACCAATCTTTGGCTTCTCCCTTTAAAGTCCAGGGAAATAACATGAGATATATCTGTTCATCCTCCACTTCTCAGATTTTAAATAGTGTGCAGATCCTATTAAAGGTACGTAGATGTTCATTTGGATCTTCCTTCGGCGCACCACTAAATTGGCATTGATTAGTCACCATGTGTAGAATTTGTCCTTTGATTTCATAATCTGGCGCATTAATGTCTGGATGAGTAATTGCGTGACCTTGGCCAGTGCGTTTAGCTCTCATTCGGTCTTCCATACTTAAAGGTTCCAGATTCTCCATAATTGAATTTGTTGAATCGGAATCACTAGAGGATTCTGATTTAATGGTTCGTTCCTCAACAATCTCTGTTTGAATGATTGGTGGTTCCGGAGGAAAATTTAATGGTTCAGGATCTACGAATCGTCCCAGAATATTCTCCGGATTCTCAATTGTGAGGTCGGGTTCAAAAAATGGATTATCGGAAATTTGAACTGAAGTACTTGGTCGACTGGATGATGATTCTAAAGAAAAATCAACGGCAGTAATATTTGCTAAATGTCTTGATCTAGTTACAGGTGGTGAACGTACAAAAGGTGGTGAACGTCTTGCTCGGTGCATTCACTGAATATCCTATTAGTTTTTAAAAGGAAAGAAAAATTATAATAAGTTATCCAATCAATAGACTTTTCTGATTTTGCCCACGTTTCGAATAGCCAAAAGATGCAGCAGAGGGGCAGGATTCGTTTGGTCTTAATATAATTGAGGACTGTTTGGCTCCAATAACCCGGTCCACGTACAAATCCAACTATTACTACGAACCAGAAAATTTTGATGTCTATCAATTTAACCACTTAAAATAAATTTTCGTAATTTTAAGAAATTTAGATAAGAAGTAGAATAAAAATCTATGTCCTAAAACTAGAATAGCGAGAAATAAGAAAGAAAAAGAGTTCGTCGAAAAAGGTCGAAAAAGAAAAATGGTTGAAAAATAAAAGGTGACGGAAAAATAAAAGAAACTTATAAAACTTAAAAATACTTGACTAACCTAACCTTATTACTACAACTAACTTAAAATTATAATCGCAAATTGAAATTACTAATTGGAATGATAATTGATACATAGGTAAAAGTCGTCTAAAAATATTAAAGCTTATAGGAAAAACTAAATCCCAAATGGAAATAACTTAAAAAGGTACTAAAATCTAAAAACTGCGTCGCAAAATTCTAAAGCACTTAAATCTTAGTCTAAAGAAAAAGCACTTAAGGAATTCTACGGCAAAGCCTAAAAATCTAGAAGTAAAAATAACTATGGCAAAGACTATGAATTAAAACTAAATATGAGCGAAAAATACAAAAGTTACGCTAAAACGATTAAAAAGGGAAAAAATATAAAAATATATAAAAAGTTGTAAAAAGTACAATTTTTATAAAAATATTATTTTTATATTATTTATTTATTAAAACTATTAATTTTACAATTTAAATAAACTAATTAAACTAAAAATACAAATTAATAATAAAAACTAAATTAATATATATTATATATAACCCTAATTAGGGTTTAAATATAATAATAATAATTATTATCCGTAATTAATGCAGGCTGCAGTCTGGCGTGTCATATGGGCTCATGCGATCGCATGAGTCCTCAGTTGCCCAGCCATGCGATCGCATGGGCTAGGGTTTCGGGCCACAGAGTGGGCTGCTACAGTACAGGCCGAATTAATAATTTTTTTTTTTTGCTGTAAATTATAAAATATATTTATTAATTAAATAAAACTTATATTTTTACAAAATAAAAAAAATAGAAATAAAGAAACTTTATAAAACTTAAATAATTACCAAACTCTAAAAAAAAATATTTATATTTATATTTTTGTTTTTCTTTTTTATATTTTCAAATATTTAAAACGTATTTTTATAAAAAGGAATTTTAATAAAAGTAAACTAAAAATCTTCTTTTTTTTTATATTAGCGTTGCGCTTCCGGCGTTTAAGAGATCCCCGGCAGCGGCGCCAAAAACTTGATGTGTGCAGCGGGGTGTACGAAATAGTATTAATTTAAATACGAAATACGACGAAATATTACACAAGTTTTAATTATTTATTTAGAGAATGGATATACTTAAACCTTGCTACAACACTTATAGGCAGTGTACATAATCGTACAGTAGTGTAGTTTTTAGTAAGTCCGGTTCGTTCCACAGGGAATCATTTTAAATAAAGCTTAACGCTATATTAGTTTACTTTTATAAAAATACAAATATATATATAAGTAATATTATTATTATAAAGGGGGGTTTTTACCGTTTAATGACCGGTTTGTCGATTTTAAAACTTTAGTCGCAGTTAAAACCAAATGTAAAAATAATAAATACAAGACTTAATTTAAAGCGTAAAGTAAATAACGATAATGAAATTGCGAATAATAAAAGTGCGATAAAATAAACTTGCGATAATTAAAAAGTACGATAATTAAAAGTGCAATTAAATACAATAACAATAAAAATGCGATAATTAGAAGTGCAATTAAATATAAAATAAAGGAAATTAAATATGAAATAAAAGAATTATGCTTATTTAAACTTCCGTAATCATGATGTTTGACGTGTTGATTTTAGTTTTATGCCCATGGGTTAATTGTCCTTTGTCCTGGATTATTTAATATGTCCGTATGGTTTTTGTCCATAACAGTCCATCAGTCATAAATATAAAGTGCGAGTGTCCTCGTCAAATTATCCTTATACCCGAAGTTAAATATTCCAACTAATTGTGGACTTAAACTGTAACAAGATTTTAATACTTTGTTTAATAATTACACCAGGATGTCGACTGAGTGTAACCCAAGGTTTTAATATTTTGTTATCAATTATACCAAGTGTCCTTGTACATAATTTCACCCCTGTTTTAATTATTCTAGTGGCTATTAATCCATTCCCGTGTCCGGTTAAATGAACGATTATTCGTACATATAAATACCCCGCCCATCGTGTCCGATCGAGTGTATATGGTAATTTATAGGGACGCCCAATTGTAAATCTTTATATTAACATTAACAAACTATCATTTAGTTAAACAAATATAAAGCCCATTAATAGCCCATAGTCTAATTTCCACAAGTGTCGTTCTTTTGTCCAAACCCCAATTATGGTACAAAGCCCAATTACCCAATTTTAGTAATTAGCCCAACATCATGATTACTTCGGATTAAATAAGCATAATAATAACTTAGCTACGAGACATTAAATTAAAAAGGTTGAACATAACTTACAATGATTAAAAATAGCGTAGCGTTACACGGACAGAATTTCGACTTACACCCTTACAACATTCGCTAACATACCCTTATTATTAGAATTATAATTAAAATTAAAATTAAAATATAAATTATAAATATATATTTACGTATATGAGAGAAGAGAAAGATAGATGGATTTTGTGGTGCACCAAAGCTCGATTTTTATAGGCATGTGGGCTGGAACTGGGGCTCATGCGATCGCATGGATTTATGCCTTTCAGGCCATGCGATCGCATGGCCAGCTGGGGAGGCTCATATTTGGTTGTTTTCTTCTGCAGACGGTTTTATAAATAAATATAATATATTAAATAATTATAAGAATTATTTAAATATTATATTACATTTATGTGCATAGTTAACTTGTAATTTTTAGTCCGTTGCGTCGAGCGTTGAGAGTTGACTCTGGTCCCGGTTCCGGATTTTCGAACGTCCTTGCGTACAATTTAATATCTTGTACTTTGCGTTTTGAATCTTGTACTCTTGTAATTTCGAGACGTTTCTTATCAATAATTGGAACCTCTTTGATTGTATTTTGTACTTTTGAGCTTTTTGGTCGTTTGCGTCTTCAATTCGTCGAATCTGTCTTTTGTCTTCACCTTTTATTATTTAAACGAATATCACTAGTAAATAGAACAATTGCAACTAAAAGCTTGTCTTTCTTGAGGAATAATGCTATGAAATATATGTTCGTTTTTAGCATTACTCCCTCCCCTCTTGGTTTCGGCCGATGGGGGGTGTGTGGGGTGGGCCCCACTAGCCCAACTTGCTAAGTGATCAATTCCTTATGGCCCAAAAGCCCGAACGAATCCCGAAACACGAAAACACGATTACGCGATTAAAAATTCGGAGAGATAACAAACGCGCGATGAAAAATAAATATAAATACTCTATATAATTATATGATCTTAAAATATCACATTTAAAATAATTAGGATTTAAAAATCCTAAAAACGCGACCGTTGGTTTGAAAATCGAAAAGATTCGCCGGATAGAAATCCGCGACACGTGGAAACGTATAAATTAGAATATGAATACAATTATTCACATAACACTTAATAATTAATATATATATTATTATAAAAATAATAATATAGGTCATAGAAATGACGTAGCACATTTAACAGTTAACGGTCGTTAAATAATTAACGGTAAAAGATAACAGAAAAAGTAGGGTCGTGACAGTACCTTCCCGTTACGGAAATTTCGTCCCGAAATTTAAGCAGGTGTAGGGGTTGACTCAACATCTAGGAACAAATGCGGGTACTTCTGCTTCATCTGATCTTCACGCTCCCAAGTGAACTCGGGACCGCGTCTGGCGTTCCATCTAACCCGGACAATAGGAATTCGGCTCTGCTTAAGAGTCTTAACTTCTCGATCCATAATTTCAATAGGTTCCTCAATAAAGTGTAGTTGCTTATCAACATGAAGTTCTTCCAAAGGTATAGTTTTGTCGGCTTCGGCCAAACACTTCTTTAAATTTGATACATAAAAAACATCGTGAACATCACTGAGTTCTTGTGGCAACTTCAAACGATAAGCCGTCGGTCCAACTCTCTCAATAATCTCAAACGGTCCAACAAAACGAGGATTCAACTTTCCCCTTTTACCAAAACGTATCACGCCCTTCCAAGGTGATACCTTCAACATAACACGATCACCTACCTGAAATTCAATATCGTTCCTTCTCTTATTGGCATAACTCTTTTGCGACTTCTGGCGGTTCTCAAACTTACCTTAATCTGTACGAACTTCTCGGTAGTCTCATGAATAATTCCTGGACCTGTGAGTTGAGCATCCCCAACCTCATTCCAGCAGACAGGAGACCTACACTTTCTACCATACAGTGCTTCAAAAGGTGCGGCTTAATACTTGCATGATAGCTGTTATTATAAGAAAATTCAGCCAGTGGCAAGTACATATCCTAACCATTACCAAAATCAATGATGCATGCTCGTAACATGTCTTCCAACGTTTGAATGGTCCTTTCACTCTGACCATCTGACTGTGGATGATAAATAGTGTTCATATCCAATTTAGTTCCCAAAGCATCTTGTAAGGACTGCCAAAACCTCGATGTAAATCGACTGTCTTGGTCCGAAATAATAGATACGGGAACACCATGTCTAGAAACAATCTCCTTCAAATACAAACTAGTAAGCTTCTCCTTCGAATCTGTTTCCTTAATAGGAAAGAAATGAGCTGACTTAGTGAGTCGGTCAACAATCACCCAAATGGCATCATAACCACCCACAACTCTCGGTAACTTAGTAATAAAGTCCATCGTAGTACCTTCCCACTTCCACTCGGAAATCTCAGGTTGCACCAGAAGTCCGGACGGTTTCTGATGTTCTGCTTTAACCTTAGCACAGGTCAAACACTTAGCCACATAAGTAGCCACATCAGCATTCAAGTTAGGCCACCAGTATAGCTCCTTAAGATCATGATACATCTTTCCTACACCAGGATGAATAGAGTACCTAGACTTATGAGCTTCATCTAAAACAAGTTGTCGTAAATCACCAAATTTCAGAACCCAAAGATGTTCCGCAAAATACCGAGTACCATCGGTTTGTACCTCAAACTGTTTACTCAAGCCTCTGACCTTCCCGTTACTAAATTCTCCTCCTTCAAGGCTTCTTGTTGTGCCTCAAGAATCTGCCTAGCGAGGTTAATTCGTATTGTCATTTTCAAGGCTCTAAGCCTACGAGGTTCAACTCTCTCTTTTCGACTCAAAGCATCAGCCACGACATTGGCTTTTTCCCGAAATGGCTAAAGGAGTTCACTATCATAATCGTTCAACAATTCAACCCATCTTCGCTACCTCATATTCCACTGTCTTTGATCAAAGATATGTTGAAAACTTTTGTGATCAGTGTACACTGTACATTTAACCCCATATAAGTAATGTCTCAAATTCTTGAGTGCGAACACAACAACTCCCAATTCTCAATCATGGGCTGTATAATTCTATTCATGAATCTTCAACTGACGTGACGCGTAAGTAATGACTTTCTTTCGCTGCATCAAAACACAACCAAAGCCCTGACACAAAGCGTCACAATAGATAACAAAATCATCATTACCCTCATGTAGTGATAATTTCAGAGCGGAAGTTAACTTCTTCTTCAGGGTTTAAAAAGCAGGCTCTTGTTCATTCTTCCACTTGTACTTCTTCCCCTTATGCGTTAAAGCAGTCTGAGGTTTCGCTACTCGTGAAAAAAATCTTGAATGAACCTTCTATAATATCATGCCAATCCTAGGAACTTACGAGTCTGAGTAGGAGTCTTCGGAGTTTCCCACTTCTCAATTGCCTCAATCTTGGCAGGATCAACTTGAATTCCCTGTTTACTAACAACGTGCCCAAGGAATTGAACTTCTTTTAACCAGAAAGCACACTTAGAGAACTTAGCGTACAACACTTCTTTCCTCAACAAATCAAGCACTACTTCAGACGTTCTTCGTGCTCTTGAGCTCACTTGGAATATATGAGAATATCATCGATGAAAACGATATCGAACTTGTCCAGATGAGGACTACACACACGGTTCAAATGGTCCATGAACACTACAGGTGTGCTAGTCAATTCGAACAGCATAACAAGAAATTCGTAGTGACCATAACTGGTATGGAAAGCGGTTTTTGGAACATCAGATTCTTTAACACGCAGTTGATGATAACCGGAACGAAGATCGATTTTTGAATAAACAGATGAACCTTGAAGCTGATCGAACAGATCATCAATTCTAGGGAGAGGGTAACAGCTTTTAACGGTAAGCTTGTTCAATTCACAATAATCAATGCACAAACGAAACGAACCATCTTTCTTCTTAACAAACAGAATAGGAGCTCCCCAAGGGGTCAAACTGGGATGAATGAAATATAGTTGCAACAATGAAGGAAGAAATATATGGAGTAGTCACATCGGTGGCATAGATATTTAAGGCAATTCTCTCAAAGGAGATAACGAGGATCATGGACTTCCAAGTAAATTTTCATTACATTTCTGAAAGAAAGATGTACGAAAGATGTGACATTTCAACGAGAGTGAACTTCATTGTACAATGAGCGAGGAAATCTAGGATTCATCCATATTCTTAAATTTATGTGCGGATGAAAAGAACGCGAATCATGGGTTATAAAGAATGGCCGACTCCAGGTGAGATGAATCTTCCAAAAATAATTTTGTGCACCTCAAAGTATTGAATCCTAGGATTGATGTTTACGAGGGCGTTGCGGTTGACAGCGAATATTGAGAGTAGAAACTCCTCAAACAGTCTAGTGTTATATATATTCATGATACCCACTATAACAACAGTTGGGGTAGAAACCCACCTAGCGCCTTTTCTACAATAGGGTGACCACCGAGTGTACCCCAGAATATTGATTTATCGGTCCGCGTTTCGGCCATGTCCAACCATAAGAGGGTAAATTTTATGAGCGCAAAGACTTTCCAACAAATTTTATAAAACCGGCATCCAAAGTGGTCTAAGAGTTTCTATCAATGAACTTAATGGTAAATTTCATCCTTAAACGGAGGATGAGAAGAACTGTGATCCAAACACTCTGTAGAGTAAAGAGAAAAATTTGATAAAATCATTCAAAGGAGTTTTGAAAAAGCTTTAAACGTTTGATGTGACAACATAAACGGAACGAAGTTCTTAGTAAATTTAGAAGTATGTACAACGTGTACCATTTTATATAAAACAATTTGACTTAGTTCAACAGCTCCATAAATGAGTGGTCTTAAAATAATTTTTGAAGGTATGATTTAGTATATACTAGCCAAAATAGGTAAGGGTAAATTTATTCATTTGAATCCATACGTACATATATGATTTTATAAATTGTATACATGACAAAATATTTCATTACTTCCATTCACCCATAAATCCCGTGAGAACTGCCCAATTAAACAAATGTATAAAACTCCCGATGATCAACAGAGTATCTGTATTTCAGAGGTTACAAGTTGAAGTAAGATCGTGGAAGATCGAGTAAAGGACTTGAATCGCCGTGCGATATTTGACCAACAAATGTTACGAGGTCATGAAAACCAATGAGTTAAATGTTATTTTGACTATTATCAGGACAGAAGTCCTTGGGCCAAAACTGTTCCCGAGCGAAGCTGTTGCTAACTAGCGAGTTATGAAAGATAGAACATGAAATGGATAATCTGGTTAAAACAAGCTCCTCGCATATCAACAAATAAGATAATGAATATATTCCCTACCCATGTAATACATCGGAATTTCTGAATGAGTGGTGTAAAAATTTTCTTTGACTCGCTTTCTATTCCTCATGTCACAATATTGGGACTTCTTTATGAATTAACTTAATATAATCACGTTGGCCTGACGCCATTATATTTCACTAATTCATAGTTCCATTCCAATAGCACTACATGAGGTCAGGACACGCGATCAACCTCGGATTTTCACACAATTTCTCTAAAACAATTTCTTAAACAATGTGCTAAGGATAGCACAAGAGACAAAAACATCATATGTAACGAATAGGAGTAACGATGACATAAAAATGTCTTCGAAGTACCAATAATCTCTAAAAGTCAAGAATGACGTTTTCCGGTTCAAAAACCAAAGCACAGCGGCACAGCGGCACATAATATAACAAGAATGTTATATACCTAAACATAATAGTTGACATTGAAATGCCGAGCATTAAGAAGTCAAGAATGACATCTCGCGTAATATAACTCAAACGTAATATACATAACCATAATAGATGACATAGAAATGTCGAGAATTTCAGAAGTCAAGAATGACATCCCTCGGTTTCACTACCCGAGGTGTTCTTATAAGGATAAGTTCGCATGAGTCGGAGAATACATTTAAATCGGAATGAGAGTTCCTCCCGGTTTCAGAACATAATAGGGATGTGTGTATGATAACAATATACATACCAATACGATACAAATAATCACATATGATAATATATTGTGGGCCGGGCTGTAGACTAGACTCACTAATGCACCCTATTGACTCGGGTAACGACATCAATGCAGCCTAATTCTCTACAAACAACGCTCTGATACCAACTTTAACGACCCGTCAAAGTACACTTGACGACCATCGTTATCTTGGTCCCACAGCTTGATCACAACTCTATATGAATTTAATAAATAACCTTGCATTCTTTATTTAAAAATAATTTTCTATAAAGGAAACCTACCAAAATATGTAAGTTTAGAAAAACCGTACATTATTACTTAACTAAAAGTTGACCAAAACAAAGTCAACAGCATCCATTATTAAATGTATCAAAATAGAATGCAAGTTAATGTTTAACAAAAGCTGCCATCATAAATATGCAGACTCTCTAAGCACACCGGAAGCAATCTATCATGAACCTGAGAATAAAACATGCGAGTAACTGTCAACAAAAATGTTGAGTGAATTATAGGTTTAATATTGCAAACAATATTTAATTTAAACCATAAAAATTTATGTTTGAAAACATAAAAACTCCTTTTTGGGCCACAAAATTATATGTTAGAAAACATATAAAAATATTATTCCATTTTCCGTGAGCCACTTGGTAACCACTTAACCCTTTATTTACCCTTGCCAAACACAATAAATAATATACACTGAACAAGTGTATCTTCAACTAAATACGAAGTACTAAACATTCCGATTATAAATTGCTAGCGCAACTAGCTCGAAATGGGGTTGTCAAACCCAATAGATCTATCCGTAGGATTCGCGTTCACCAGTAGAAACCAGTGATTACAGTTACCAGACTAGGGAATATTTTTGTTTAACTCAAAATGAATAATTTAAATTAACTTCCACTTGTGTCCAAAATATAAAATAAATTGCATGTATTCTCATCCCAAAAGATTTAAAATAGAAAAATGGGACTATAACTCACCTTAATAGCAAAAGAAGAAACCACACAAATAAGCGAACAGCAAAAGTAGTACAGTGATCAGGAATGATCATAACGCCGACCTATAAATAAAGCAGGTCGATATAAATAACTAACTTAGGTCAAGTCTTAGTATGATAGCTATTGTACATGTTGCAAGTAGACATAGAACATTACTCAATATGCATTGGTTTGATCGGAATAGCTTACGGACACACACTTTCTATTTTTAGAAAGTTTCTATTTTTAGCATGTTTCCATTTTTGAAAAGTTTCTATTTTTGGAAAGTTTCCAAATTTAGAAAGTTGCTATTTTAGGAAAGTTTATAAGTTAGGAAAGTTTCCTTAATTAGAAAGTCAACAAAAGTCAAATGAAAGTCAAAGTCAACCGAAAGGCAACTCAAAAGTCAACCTTGGTCAAACCTAGTCAACGTTAATTTTAAAAGTGTAAGTTATAATAATAATGTAAGTTATAATGTTTATTAAAGTTAAATATGTCTAATTATGTCATAACATAAGTTTAATTAAATTAAAATGAATTACTAAAGTTAATATAAGTTTAAATGATATAATTAATATAACATAAGTATTTAATTAATTAATTAAATATTAGTCATAATGTAAGTATTATTAATTAATAATAAATTTTAAATCATATCATAAGTATTAATAATTAATAATGAATTATTAATCATATCATAAGTTTCTAATTATAATTATTAAATCATAAGTATTTAATAATTAAATTGGATTGAACTTCGACATCGTATCCGTATCCTATAAACAACACTTTCTCTGATTTTGCTCACGTTTCGAATAACCAAAAGATGTAGCAGGTAGCCAGGACCCTTTAAATCGGAAATCCACAACTCGTCACAAACAAATTCAACTATTACTACGAATCAGAAAAAATATTGTCTAACCAGATACCCTATACGATCAATAGAACTCGTTTCTGATGTGGACGATCCACTCCCGTGGCAACCACAGAGCATACTCTGACTCCTATAACCGAGACCCCCGTCAAACCTGACGCTCTGATACCAGTTGTTGGGAAATTACGGCCTCAATAATTCCCACCACCCAGCCCAACAATAATAGTAAAGAAATAAGAACAATACACAACACAAGATTTAACGTGGAAACTCCAAAACAGGAGAAAAACCACCGGCTCCCAAAGAGAGAAATACACTATATCACAAATTGTTACAATGATATAGACGACTCTCTTAAGCCAACTACACTTTCCAAAATATTTAACTAATACAACTCTCAAACAAGGGTAAGAAAGAAAGAAATAATCAAATACTTAAAGTGTATTGATTGGTACAAATTGGAATGAAGACTTAGCCCTCCTTTTATAACCAAATCACCTACCTCCAACTTTCTCCTCCCACCTATGTGGGATAACATCCTTCACAAAGTAACCATATCAATTTTTCTATCAAAAAATAAAACCAACATTCCAAGCCTAAAGTTTGTGAAACGACGCCAAAAATTAAACACATTCTTTTGCTTTTGTAATTCTTTTTCCTTATTTGTTGATATATATATATATATATATATATATATATATATATATATATATATATATATATATATATATATATATATATATATATATATATATATATTTGTTGGCCCATTTTAGTTTTAAACACTAGCTTGAGCACTAACACCGACTCGCTCACTTTTTACCTTCAGTATTCTCGAAAAACACTAGCACTAAGATACTCTTGAAACTCTTATACGCATGATTTCTATGATGAAATGTGTAAAGAAAATGTAATGCCAACTAATTAAGCTATATATCATCAAAACGAGCGAAATAGTCAAGTCATTCTTGAGCGACTCGAATTTGACACAATAATAAGTCACTTTGAGCCAAACTTAAACGTAATTTGGAGCTTGTTAAATAAAAAAGCCCACTTGAATTTCTTATTTCAAGTTGTGTTCATAATCCAATTTCTGTTGTGTATATCAGTATATACTGTCGAATGTTAACTTTCCTGCATGTCCTACATGTATTATGTAGAGCCAAAGTTCTTTGGGGTCATTCATGAATTAAAGCCCAAATATAAGACCAAACAATTAATTAAGGCCCATTATACGTACCTATAAAAGTGTTCATATTTTATAGCATCTGACCAATTTTTTAGGTTGTTTAATAACCTGCAAGTCTGCAACGTATTTCTAAAGTATGGTTATTTATTTACTGACTACTGATTTTTTTAAAAAAATTATGTCCCCAGCGACAACTCATATACACAAGAATTGAGTTTCTGTATCATCAGCCCATTGAGTAATAACATGTGTTTTTAAAGTTAAAATCTGATAACATATTCAAAAGATACATTTAGTAAGAGACTATGACCTAAGATGCAATTAAGAAAGTGTCATAACTATATATCTTAAATATTGAGTTTTTTTGGTTGTGTTGTTGTTAGCTTTAGTAATGCACAGGATCAAGATGGCAAATGGAATAATCGAACGAGACCAGACCAAGATATTTGTTTTGTCAAACGGCAGGGAGTCTAACCCGTTTTCTCTGATGTTTTATTGAACGTGAACAAAAAACTCAATACAAATAAACTCTATGGTCCTTTATAAATAGGACTAGAAAACACTTAATTAGGAAACAAACTAATGGGTCAAATCCTTATTCAAAATAACAAAATACTAACTAGAAATAAAACCCTCTAGAATCTTCATGTCTTGTTCTCCAAGACTTTAATTCCCTGGAAATTTAACAGCCCAATCATTTGGCCCACATTGAACTCTTTGGCCACAGCCCATAAAATCTGCCATCATTATTGGGCCTGGCCCAACCGTACCGGCATCATTCCCTCCCCCTTTGAAAAGACTAGTCCTCGAGTCTAGATCTTCCGCGCTGTCGTCTATGAATGTTGTTACAAGTGGCCTGACTTCATATGGCATTATGGCAACTGTGTCATTAACTTCACCCACTACCAGTGGGTCATCCATAGGACCTGTTCTAACCTCAGTTTCGAACTCGGGAAGATTAAGAAACAAGTTTGGGTCCCCTTCACTCTTTCGCCTGGAATCCAATGGAGCCAAGGTGATATTAGCACCATCTTTGATGAAACTGTAGGTGTTATGGTATCCTTCATGCTTCGTCTTTCGAACATATTTCCAAGGGCGTCCCAAAAGTAAATGACACGTGTCCATTGGGATAACCTCACACCAAACCTCGTCATTATATTTTTTTTTTCCAATCGAAAAGTGCACTAAACAACGTTTATTTACCTTCACATGGCTACCTCGTTTTAGCCACGTTAATTTGTACGGTTCCGGATGATCCTCGGTGTTTAGTCTAAGTTTCTCCACCATCTCTGTTGACACGATATTCTCGCAACTCCCACCATCAATTATCATCGAACAAATTTTACCCTTAGCCGTTACTTTGGTTCGGAATATATTATTGCGAAGCCAAGAATATTCATCAGTTGTGTCAACCGCAACACTAAGTGCGCGATGGACAAGGAGTGCTTCTCCATGATCTGCATAAATGACCAAATTTTTGTCGTCCTAGACCTGATCATCATCGTTAACGCTGTCGTACACAGGTTCTTCTTCAACATCTCTGATTTTGACATTCCTGTATTAGGACAATCACGCAAATAGTGTCCTGTACCTCCGCACTTGTAACACTTTACCCGACTATTGCTCCCTGGATTCGTGTTTGCTCGTTGCTCAACTTTATTTTTTTCTGGTTAGGGGGCTGTATTGGTGGGTGGCAGTGGTGAATTCTGAACCAAAGGAACCTCGGTCTTCTGCTGCTTTTCCACCCGCAAAGCAAGACTACACACATCCAAAAACGACAAGTATTGTTGTAGGCTAACAACATCAGAAATTTCTCGGTTAAGAACACCTAAGAACCGAGCAATTATTTGCTCCTCTTCCTCTTTTGCACCGCATCTCATACGCAACTTCTTGAATTCTTGAAATGTTTCTTCAACACCCAATGAACGTTGTTGAAAACACTGATATGCAATGAAGGCCTCCTGCCTAAAATTTGCAGGCAAGAATTTTCGTTTTAGTAATTTTTTCATCTTCTCCCATGTGTTTACTTTTGATTTTCGAGCAGCAGCCCTATCTTTCTTCACATGTTCCCACCATAAAGATGCGTGCTTGCGCAACTTTATGGCAACTAATTTCACCTTGAAGTTGTCGGGAATGTCTCTGAGATCAAAGATACGCTCCACCGTGTTAATCCAATCTAGGAAATCATCCGGATGCATAGATCCGGTAAACTCAGGTTTCTCTACTTTCATCCCTAGACCACGCAACAGATCTTCTTTGTGTTCTCGACGAGGACCTCTAGGCGCAAAAGGATTCGTATAAGTCGATTGATCACTAGTCTGATCCGAATCACTTTCTTCAAAATCATGGTCACGGTTGAATTCCAGTTCAGCAATTCTTCTCTGTAATCGTTCAATTTCGGCATAAGGTTCGATGTCACCGCCTCTTCCATTGAATCTGCGGTTACCCCCTCTGCCAAAACCCCCACGAGAATTATATTCTGCCATCCCTGAACTTCTGATACCACTTAATGCACAGGATCAAGATGGCAAATGGAAAAATCGAACGAGACCAGACCAAGATATTTGTTTTGCCAAACGGCAGGGAGTCTAACCCGTTTTCTCTGATGTTTTATTGAACGTGAACAAAAAACTCAATACAAATAAACTCTATGGTCCTTTATAAATAGGACTAGAAAACACTTAATTAGAAAACAAACTAATGGGTCAAATCCTTATTCAAAATAACAAAATACTAACTAGAAATAAAACCCTCTAGAATCTTCATGTCTTGTTCTCCAAGACTTTAATTCCCTAAAATCTTTGACAGCTCAATCATTTGGCCCACATTGAACTCTTTGGCCACAGCCCATAAAATCTGCCATCATTATTGGGCCTGGCCCAACCGTACCTGCATCATTTAGGTTGCGCTTTCTTCGTTCGAGACTTGTCGAGGCTCCCTCTATATCTTTTTGATAGGTCGTTTTTTTTTTGCTTGATGAAAGTTCTTTGGTTTTTATTCTTGTTTTTAGCAAAGAAAATTAAGTGTTGAGTTATTTAGTACTACATTCGTTTTAAAGTGTTTTCTTAAAACACTTGTCCGACGTCAGTCTCGAGTAAGTACGATGAACTGATTACTAACAATTAGTAACATAGTAACAAAAATGATATGCGGAGAGACTCATAAGAATGTGAACTAATCTAATTAACTGTGAATTTGCTAAAAATAAAATGTTTCGTATTTGAAAATCTATGTTATTAATAACCAAATCGTCTTTAGCATAACGTTATCGAGGTGATCCTGAAATTATCAAATTATTCATGTAGGTTGTGTGACTTTGCTTTTAACTAAAATTAAGTTAATAATATTGTTAACTCTCAAGTGTTGGCAGATGGGTGAAAACTGAATCAATCACTGTTTTAATTATGTAAATATTAATTTAATATTAATGTTATGTAATAGTTCTGATCACTTTTTCTCTACCAGTAATAATATAATATAATATAACATAACATAAATATAATATAATATAATATAATATAATATAATATAATATAATATAATAAGAGTACAGACATGCTTGAGTGACCACTGAGTTACCCAATGAAGCACACCATCCGGGTTCAATTCCTGGCTATTCAAATTGTTCAAAAATAGAGTGTTACTAGAGGGTGCGTATAATGTGCAATTCACCCGGTACCATGTCTCGCGCTCGGGGGGCTTGATTACCCGAGGTTTTACCTTCTATGGGGGAGCCAATGTGCTCGTTCATAGGAGGGTTTTCTCGCTTACAAAAAAATATAATAATAATAATAATAATAATAATAATAATAATAATAATAATAATAATAATAATAATAATAATAATAATAATAATAATAATGTTATAATAATAATAATAATATAGATATGGATAGTCAATTTTGGTGTATACATATAGTCAATTTTGGTACACAAAGTATGTATTTTTATATTGAGATTTTAGGCTATAAATACTCATGAATGCAAGCATTAAACTTGCACCATTTCACACACTTACAAAGTGTTTCTTTCTTTCTCCATTATCATCTTTGTTCTTACACTTCATTATTAGTATTCTTAATCAAGAATCAAATCACTAAAGGTAGTTATAAGCCTACTGAATTATAACATCAAGAATCAAACCACTAAAGGTAGTTATAAGCCTACTGAATTATAACATCAAGAATCAAACCACTAAAGGTAGTTATAAGCCTACTGAATTATAACACGTTATCAGCACGATAATCTTAATACTAAATATGGTTGGCTCTGCCACCAAAATGATATATGGTCGGTTATACCACCAAAATGATATATGGTCGGTTATACCACCAGAATGATATAGGTCGGTTATACCACCTGAAAAAATATATGGTCGACACTGTCGCCAAATTTTCATTTATGTTTACTAATATTTATATTTTTGTTATATAACATTTATTTATGATTGCTTACACATGGTCGACACTGTCACCTACTTATCATTTATGTTATATTAAATTTATGTTTAATGTTTATATACTTATGAATATAAATTGACTCTAATTTATCATGATGTTTGTTTTAATTTTTGATAATAGAAAATGTCGAATCTGGAAAAGCTTAAATTTACTCCTTTAGAATCAACTGGAAACAACTACATGCCATGGGTTATAAAAGTAAAAATGCATCTTAAATCAATGGGCATTCTTGAAACCATAAATGAAAACAACACTTGTTCTGAAAAAGAACAAGCTACGGCATGTTGCTTTATTCATCAACATATTGATGAATGCTTACAAAATAATTATGTGACTGTAGAAGATCCCCATGTTTTATGGGAAGGTCTCAAAAGCAGATTCAATAATCAAAGAGAAATTTTACTTCCAGCTGCAATGGAACAATGGAGAACATTAAGGTTCCAAGACTTTAAGAAAGTAAATGAATACAGCTCAGCTCTGTATAATACATGTTCACAACTTAAATTCTGTGGACATGAAATTAGTGATGCAGACATGATGGAGAAAACTTTCTCCACAATGAATGCTGCAAACATCACAGTGCAAAGAAATTTGAGAATGCTAAAGTTCAAAACATATCCTGAACTTAATTCATATCTCTTAGTTGCAGAGCAAAATGATGAGCTATTAATGAAAAATCAGCAATCCCGTCCTACTGGTACACTTGCAATCCCTGAAGCAAATACTGCAAATAATTATAAACAGGGACAAGGACGCGGGCAAGGTCGTGGTTATAATAACCATCACCATCATCATGCCAAAAGCCATAACTATGGTAGAAACCATCCTTATGGTAATGGTAATGGGCGTGGACGTGGTCGTGGTCGTGGCCGTGGTGGTCAAAGAAATAGTAATCCACGAAAATATAAATATCAACCACAAAACAAGCCCATTAAACAAGATGTTGAAGAAAATTCTTCTAAAAATTCTGAAGAATCTTGCTACAGATGTGGTAGAATGGGCCACTGGGCTAATACTTGCCGAACATCTAAACATCTTGTTAAGATGTATCAGGATTCGCTGAAAGGTAAAGAAAAGGAAGTAAATTTTGTGGATAATATTGATCCAACAGTCACTGAGAAACCATCTGATTTATATGAAGATTTCTTGAATGTTTAAGTTGTGTGTCTTTTGAAAAATAAACGATTTAATATCGTCTGTCTTTGTCATTATGTTTGCTAAATGTTTCAGTACTATCTATTTGCGTTTAAAATATTGTGTAATATTAATGTACTCACTATTTATTTCTTATATATGAAGTTCAATATGAATTTTGCTGGAATACAACATCAATCAAGTGGTGGAGATCTCTGTATAGCAGACAGTGGAACTACACACACTATACTTAAATCCGAGAAATATTTTATTGATCTAAAACCAACAGAAGGAACTATACATACAATATCAGGACCTGCTAACTTGATAAAAGGGATAGGAAAGGCAAATTTCATACTACCAAATGGTACAAAATTTTTAATAAATGATGCCTTATTTTCTCCCAAGTCAAGCAGAAATTTATTGAGTTTCTCCGACATATACCTTAACGGGTATGATTATCAGTCAGTGACAACAGAAAATGAGAAATATTTAAGTATCACTGACAAGAGTCATGTGGTTGAAAAACTGCCAAGACTTAGTTCTGGATTACATTATACACATATAAATGTACCAGAAATACATATGGTAGTTAACGAAAAATATATTGATCCTGGTGTATTCAGTTTATGGCATAACAGATTAGGCCATCCAGGATCAACAATGATGAAAAGGATTATTGAATGTACTCATGGACATCCACTAAAGGATAGAAAAATCCATCATGATACAATGGTTCCATGTACATCTTGCTCTCTTGGAAAATTGATAACTAGACCCTCACCACTTAAGGTTGAGAAAGAATCACCAATGTTTCTTGAAAGAATTCAAGGTGATATATGTGGACCAATTCATCCACCATGTGGACCATTTAGATATTTCATGGTTCTAATAGACGCATCTAGCAGATGGTCTCATGTTTGTCTGTTATCAAGCCGTAATGTGGCATTTGCAAAATTTCTTGCCCAAATTATTAAATTGAGAGCTCATTTTCCTGATTACACCATTAAAAGGGTGAGACTTGATAATGCTGGTGAATTTACATCTCAAGCATTTAATGACTATTGCATGTCTATAGGAATTGTTGTTGAACATTCTGTTGCTCATGTGCATACACAAAATGGTTTAGCCGAGTCATTGATTAAACGTTTACAGTTAATCGCTAGACCATTGATAATGAGAACAAAACTCCCTGTATCTATATGGGGTCATGCAATTTTACATGCTGCTGCATTGATTCGCATCAGACCAAGTGCAAGTCATAAATATTCCCCCCTACAACTTGCTTTTGGTCAAGAGCCAAATATTTCCCATCTTAGAACATTTGGTTGTGCAGTGTATGTTCCAATTGCGACACCACAACGTACAAAAATGGGTCCTCAAAGGAGGTTGGGAATATATGTTGGATATGAAACATCTTCAATATTAAGGTATATTGAACCTATGACAGGTGACGTTTTTACAGCACGTTTTGCTGATTGTCATTTTAATGAAACATTGTTCCCTAGATTAGGGGGAGAAATGAAAAATAAAGAAAATGATGTTTCATGGTGTGAACCTCAATTAAAGTATCTTGATCCTCGCACAAAAGAATGCGAGACAGAAGTTCAAAAGATAATGCATATACAAGAACTTGCAAATCAATTGCCTGATGCATTTACAGATACAAAAACGGTGACAAAATCATATATACCAGCAGTAAATACTCCAGCTCGAATTGAAATTCCAAAAGCTGGCAATAACGTCACTCATGAATCTTTGCCACGTCAGAAACGTGGAAGACCAATCGGTTCAAAGGATAAAAATCCTCGAAAAAGAAAATCAGCTGATAATGAAGTAAAAGAAAGTGTTCAAGAAGAACCACAAATCAGTACTCCTACTGCAGAGGAGATTGATGATGTCAATACAGAAATTGCAATCAATTATGCATATTCAAAAATATTATGGAACCGAAATGAAATGAAAAATCTTGATGAGAAATTTTCATTTAATGTTGCATATGACATCATGAATAATGATGATGATCCAGAACCAACATCTATGGTTGAATGTCAAAATAGACATGATTGGGCTCAATGGAAAGAAGCAATACGAGCTGAATTAGAATCACTCAATAAAAGAAAAGTTTTCGGATCCATCATTCTCACTCCTAAAGATGTGAAACCTGTAGGATACAGATGGATTTTTGTTCGAAAAAGAAATGAGAAAAATGAAGTTACAAGGTATAAAGCTAGACTTGTAGCTCAAGGTTTTTCTCAAAGACCAGGAATTGATTATGAAGAAACTTATTCCCCTGTTATGGATGCAATTACTTTTAGATACTTAATCAGCCTGGCAGTTTCTAAAAATTTAGAAATGCATCTCATGGATGTTGTGACTGCTTATCTATATGGATCACTTGATAGTGATATATATATGAAGATACCTGAAGGATTTAAGGTACCAGAAGCATCAAATGCAAAACCCAAAGAAATGTATTCGATTAAATTACAAAGATCTTTATATGGGTTAAAACAATCGGGACGTATGTGGTATAACCGATTAAGTGATTACTTGATAAGCAAAGGGTATACAAATAATCTTACTTGCCCTTGTGTTTTCATTAAGAAAACAACATCCGGATATGTGATCATAGCTGTTTATGTTGATGATCTTAACATCATAGGTACAAATAAAGAGATCCATGAAGCCATTCAACTTCTAAAGAAAGAATTTGAAATGAAAGATCTCGGAAAAACCAAGTATTGCCTTGGTTTACAAATTGAGCATATGCCTAATGGTTTACTTGTACATCAAACAACATATACTGAAAAGATTTTGAAACGTTTCAATATGGACAAGGCAAAACCATTAAGTACTCCTATGGTTGTTAGATCACTCAATGTTGAAGCTGATCCATTTCGTCCATGTGAAGATCAAGAAGACATTCTTGGACCAGAAGTACCATATCTTAGTGCAATTGGAGCTCTTATGTATCTTACAAATTGTACAAGACCTGACATTTCTTTTGCAGTTAATTTGTTGGCAAGGTTCAGCTCTGCTCCTACCAAAAGACACTGGAATGGGATCAAACACATATTTCGATACCTTCGAGGAACTACTGATTTAGGATTATTTTATTCTAACGAATCAAAACAAGATTTGGTTGGTTATGCAGATGCAGGTTATTTATCTGATCCACATAAAGCTAAATCTCAAACTGGATATGTATTCCTAAATGGAGGTACTGCAATATCATGGCGTTCTCAAAAACAAACACTTGTTGCTACATCGTCAAATCATGCCGAAGTGATTGCATTACATGAAGCTACTCGAGAATGTTTTTGGTTGAGATCAATGACACAACTCATTACTGATTCTTGTGGACTAGAACGCGATAAAAGTCCAACAACTATCTATGAAGATAATGCAGCTTGCATAGCACAGATGAAAGAAGGGTATATCAAAAGTGACCGAACCAAACACATACCTCCTAGATTCTTCTCATACACTCAAAATCTCATTAAGGACAACGAGATTGAAATGAGATATGTTCAATCCAGCAAAAACTCTGCTGATCTTTTCACGAAAGCACTTCCAACTGCTATTTTCAGAACACACGTTCATAACATTGGCATGAGACATGTTCAAAAGATGTAACAGCTGAAGCGATGTCTACTTGAGGGGGAGTCAACTCCATGCTGCACTCTTTTTCCCTTAGCTAAAGTTTTTTCCCACTGGGTTTTCTTTAGCAAGGTTTTTAACGAGGCAGTAATTTATAGTTGATCTTCAACAAAATAAAATTGCTATCCAAGGGGGAGTGTTATAATAATAATAATAATATAGATATGGATAGTCAATTTTGGTGTATACATATAGTCAATTTTGGTACACAAAGTATGTATTTTTATATTGAGATTTTAGGCTATAAATACTCATGAATGCAAGCATTAAACTTGCACCATTTCACACACTTACAAAGTGTTTCTTTCTTTCTCCATTATCATCTTTGTTCTTACACTTCATTATTAGTATTCTTAATCAAGAATCAAATCACTAAAGGTAGTTATAAGCCTACTGAATTATAACATCAAGAATCAAACCACTAAAGGTAGTTATAAGCCTACTGAATTATAACATCAAGAATCAAACCACTAAAGGTAGTTATAAGCCTACTGAATTATAACAAATAATAATAATAATAATAATAATAATAATAATTTACATAAGAAAAACTCATCGAATTATTTAAATGCAGTTATGGACTAATGGGTAGGAATGTAGATATTATATACATGCATTCGTGGCCAATTCAAAACCTACCCAACTTATTAGTTGGAGTTCTTGAGCAGCCTTACAATTCAATTCAAGATACTTTAAAACGATAAGACCATAGTCCATACCCGATATATAGGCTCTGCTTCGCGAAGAGCTTATTGGAGTTTTTTCGTTTTTTGAAAAAATTCATATTTAATAAAAACTCCGTTTGGTTAGAGGCAGTGGCGGAACTTGAACCCGACCACAGATGTGCGAGTGTAAAAATTTATTTAATTTTTCATTGAAGCAGGGGCGAACACTGAAAAGAAAACCTTATTTTTTAGTATATAAATTTTTTTAGTGTAAATTTAAAAAAAAAAAAAAAAAATCTAGCTGAGGCGAATGCCCCGCCATGTCTCCACAATGCTCCGCCCCTGGTTAGAGGAGTTTAAAGCTTTCAGAGATGAGGAAAAAGCTAAAAGCTACTAGAAGTAGCGTTTAACTTTTAGCTTCTAGATTTTTTGACATTTTACGTTTTATTTAACTGATTCAGCTGCTCTGGCAAACACTAAAATATATTTAAAAAGTTAAAAGCTACCAACTACAAGCTAAAAACTTCAGCTACAAGTTAACAAGTTAAAAACTATCAGCTAGTTTTGCCAAACATACCCATAATAATTAGCTTCTGGATTTTTTGACATTTTACTTTTTATTTAACAAATTCAGCTACTCTAGCAAACACTAAAATATATTTAAAAAGCTAAAAGCTACCAGCTAAATACTTTAGCTACAAGCCAAAAGTTATCAGCTACAAGTTAAAACTACGAGCTAGTTTTGCCAAATATAACCATAATAAGTATTTTCGTCTCATTAATTTACGGGTATATGTTCGTGATAAAAATAGAACTCTTTATAATGTAAAAACTTTCAATAAATACAAAAATCATATATATATATATATATATATATATATATATATATATATATATATATATATATTGTTACACTGTAACACATATATCAATATTAATTCAAATGTTGTTAATTAGTACGTCTTATGCTCAATGATGGAACTGGAACCCGACTATAGATGGGTCAATTGCTCAAACCTAAATATTTTTTATTGACACCGGATAAATACTAATAAAAATCATATTTTTTAGTGTAATTTTTATTTTAAATCCAGTTAGGGCGGATGCTCCTACATGTCCCTTAAATGTTCCGCCCCTGGTTACGCTAACGATCAATTTTCCACGACGCTTTTTTTGTAGCTTTAAGTTGATGCTGTTAAAATTTGTTAACAATTGATATACACGTTTTTTCTTTTTAGATAAATTTGTTTTCTAGTGTTTATATATATTTTTATCGTTTTCAAATTAAAAAAGGCTAATGATATCTCAGTTAAATTACTACATCCATTAAATATATGCATTATTTTGTTGTACAATAAACTTGTTTATGCATTATTTATGGTAGATGAAGTAATTTAGATGATGAAAA
Organism: Rutidosis leptorrhynchoides; assembly: GCF_046630445.1. NCBI lineage: Eukaryota > Viridiplantae > Streptophyta > Magnoliopsida > Asterales > Asteraceae > Rutidosis > Rutidosis leptorrhynchoides. The sequence goes on from NC_092339.1 coordinate 9,602,866, forward strand.
AATCAATGGCCTTACTAAACAAAAATAAATAATAAATAAAAAAGGTGGTAGATGGAGACATGGAGTGCCTTGCCTGCCTTGATATTTCTGTATTCCATGAAGACACAAACCCATAAGATTAATACAAGTGGCTTTTGATGGTTATTTATCAAGTCTTCAAGTTTTTTTAGGTTCGTAACAAAAAGACAATGCCTCTAAATTTCCATGAAGACACAAATCCATAAGATTAATACAAGTGGCTTTTGATAGTTAACAGAAAGGTGGGGTTCGCGCGCTGCTGCTTGAGAAGTGCAAGCGATTTAACTAAAAATTTAAAAAATTAAAAAATATTATATATTTTAAATCGTGTAATAGCGAGTGTATATATTCATGTATACTATCTTATCAACTTCCTTCAAATGATAAAGACATAATAGGCCCAAAAAAAAATGACGAATAGTGGCCAACCAATAAGAAGACACCATCCCACTTTGATCTTTAGTATGTATGGTAATATATATAGTAATAGTAATAGTAATTATTAAGTATTCTAGTATTTTTAGGGTCGTAACAAAAAAACAATACCTCTAAATTGATTAGATTTTCAATTGTTAACCACTTAATGTTTGGCTAAACATCATAATAAATTAACGCGAACTCTTAAATACAAGCAGTTTTCATGTTACTCCATAGTAGACAAAAATACGATTCTACCGATCTAAAATTTAAAAAAAAATACAAAAAATAGATGGGGACTAAACTTATGAAAAGTGTACGTGCGGTGTAGTTTGATGGCTAAGGGAGCGGTGGAAGGGCGGCGAAGGGAGTGCCAGTTGGGTTGCCGGCTGAAGTAATGGTGGTGGTTGGTAACGTTTGGAAGAAATAAGTAAATATGACTGGAAAATTGTGGTTGTTGTAGTTATGAATACAAGATAATAAAAACTGTGGTTTCAATGACTTTTTATGAAACCCTAATATGCAGAAGAGGGTGAGATGGAGAATTGGGGATTTGGAGATAAAGAGGAAGAAATCAGTTAAAGAGTTCTCTAACCGATAAAATTTTATCACCTGTAATTGAACGGGTTAATTTTTAAATTATGCTAGGCACCCTTCTAAAAGTTAAGAAACTACAAAATAACCCCTTCGATGTTCAATATTTTCAGAACACCATTCAACTGTTAAAATTCTCTATCTATTTATTAATTTGGATTATTTTACTTTTTACTTCGTATTTATTTAAGATTATAAATAATAATTTTCCTTTTCCATCGTATGCTTAGATTAGTATTGCTATCAAATATTGTTTTCAAAAAATATACGATGGAAAAGGCTAAAAAAAGTAATTGTTCCGTCATACCCCATTATTTATATACTCCCTATAATATACAGAGTAATAATATATGAATATAATAAATATATAATCTAAATATATAAATATTGTTAATAAGTATCTTAAAATATTAATGCAGTACATAATCCGTTTTAGGAATTGACATTTTTAAAGTGTAAACATTATTAAAAGTGAAGATGCATTAACATAAATTGATCATAGAAAAAAAAAACTATATACAACCTTTATTTTCTTTATCTAGATATACTAGGTATATTAGCTAATTATATATTATATATTGCTATAATGTGCGTAAATTATCGATAACGCATTACCCGACGTGAAACGAGGGGCTCACCACTAGTTTAAATACTAAAAATATTACTCGTTTCATTTAAATTCAAATATCTATATCTATTGCAAAATTAGATACTTATTCGTAAAAGGTAACCCATTTCCAAGTATGTGGGTCAAAGAATTTGGTCTCTAAAGTGAAAGGTCAACCTTTTAGCAAGCAAAATTTAATATACTAGTGAAATGACTCGTGTAATCACAAGTTTGTTTAAACGAAACAGTTTAATGAAGTAAATGTCAAGGTCATTTAGTTTAATGACCCGTGGAATCACATAGTCCGACTAAGAAACTCGTCAGCTGAACATTTTCATCAAACACCTAAAATGTATATATTAAACAATCCACATCCAATCATAAAATAAAATATTGGTTGTCATTTTATTTTAAAGAGTAATTAAAAATATAAATTTAGAATTGATTTCATTTTGCTTAGCTTTTATACCTTCTCGTACTCAATTCAAATTAATTAATTAAAATAATTCAAAACTATTTAATTTTAATAATTATAATAATTATTAATAAGATTTAATAATAATTAACTAATTAATAAGATTTAATTTTAATTCAAAATTATTTAGATTAATGACATCATTCACCATGCTTAGATTTTTTTTTTCTTTTTAATTTTTTCTTAATAAAGAAATTAGCCTAATAATGACATCATTATTTTAGAATTTTAATAGAAACTATAGATACATCTTGTTGTGAAAACCCCTCCCCTCCACTGAAAAACCTCCCCAACGGCAGAATATCAATTTCGCAAAATCAATTCGGATTTCAACAGGTTGTTTCTTTAATTCATTTCAGATAGTGTTTTTTAAGAGTTGATTAATGTTAATTTCGTGTTATTCAGTATTTTGATCGTAAAATTATATAGTGTATTTTAAAATATACTTGTGTTTCAACAAAACGATACAACTTTCTGTAACCCTAAATCCTCCGCCGCCGCCAACACCCTACCACCACTCCGCCGCCGCCACCTCCTTACCACCACTCCGCCGCCGTCCATCATCCAAACCATCGTTTGAAACAGCCAATAAACCACTACAAAACACCAATAAATCACCAACGTCTTCCTAATTTAGAAAAGCACTTGATTGAAAAATTTGAACTCTAAATTTCATCATTTCCCACAATTGAAACAAAGATTTACAAATTCCCGTCAACTATCATACAGTCATCCAAACCACCACCAAACTACCAGTCCTCTGACCGACGATGTTGTAATCCCAATGTCGAAGCCAAATGGCTTTTTGTCAACAAAGTCGAGTGATAGTCGAGTTATCTCGTTTCTGATTTTCAATTTTAGAATTCTTGGTCTCGTGATGATTGTCGGAGAGTCTTCGAGAATTACGGGACTCTAAAAGACATGTGTTTTGCTCGGAAGAAATTGTCGAGCGGCTAACGCTTCGGGTATGTCCGCTTTGTTGGCATATTTGATATCGAATCTTTCGCTAAAGTTTTAAACACCATACAAGTTAATGGGAGGTAGATTCGGGCTTACAAAGCCTTGGAGAGGAATGTAGCTAAACGGGTATCGAGTAAGGATCGAGAGTTCAATCTAAATGTCGATGGTAATGAAGATTTTCCACCTGCTCCTTGGAGCCGTGGTTCATCAAACCCTTTAAAATGGGAAGGTAAACACTTTGCAGCATCTCTTGCATGGTCTAACCTAAATCCCATAGAGTCTCAACATCCTTTATCTAATCATATCGAGATAAAAGTTTGGGGTAAATGGATCGAATATGATCTTCCCGAGTCGGTAAGCAATCATAATCTAGTTTTTAGCTTTAACAAAGATCGAATTTCTTGGTCTTTGGTCGAAGTGAATAAGTCAAGATTCGAAGATGTTGATGGAGGTGTTCAATCGGAACCGACCAAAGTCTCTAATGTTGGAGATAATAAATCGTCACGTATGGGTTTTGAATCATCTTGTGAGAATAATGTATCGGCAAATGTGGGTGCGATTAGTGATGAAGATATCAGCGAAACTCCTGTTGATAAACCTAATATCGGTACACCAACAGTGAGTATCAATGAAGTCGACGATGATGAGGTTGAAGAAGGTGAGATTACGCCGGTTGAATGTTATGAAAACTTAGCTTCGTCTCCGTCTGATGATCCTTCAATAACGTTATCCACATCGGAATCCAAGTTTGACGGCAATCCATTGCCGGATGATGTTCAATGGCCGAGGTACTCCGATGAGACTTCCAATGTGGGATGTGCGGGTCTCGAGAAAATGAATAGCACGCGTGTGAATTTCTCAATAAGTTTTTTTCATTTTCAAAATCAATCTGGGCCGCAGCTTTCAATTGGGCCAGACCAACCTTGTGATTCTGATATGGTCAATCATACCCCAAATGAGCTGGGCCTAGGTTCAGATGATCGTGAAGTGGGTGACCCTAGCCCAATCGGAAGAGATTGTGCTGATTTTCATGACATGACCCCTTGTTCATCATATACCGCGTTAGCTCATTTTCGTGTTAAGGGTAAAAAAGCTCATCCTTTGATTAAAAGTCGTTTCATTAAATATGTTTGGGGTAGGAGAAATATGAAGCGCAACGGACGTCAGGATAATTTTCAATGGCATGAAAGATATTTTATCGAGAACGTCATGAAAGACTCAGAAGAGGATATTGATTGTTGCTCATGTTGCTCTTCCCGCGCGTCATCGTATTCGGAATCATAGTTTATTTAGTTGTCGTGTTGCTTTTAATGTCCTCGTGCTTGTGTGTTTCCTATAGCTTCATGTTGTTGGTTGTTTGTGCGTTTTAATTGTGCGGTCGCTTGTGGCCTCGTGTCTTGTCTAGCTCCTTGCTAGTTTGTTTCGTGTACTTTTTATATTTTAATAAAACTTACTTGCCTTTCAAAAAAAAGTTCTAAAATATGCGTTCACTATATATATATATTCTCAATAAAAACAAACGTCGACTTGCAAAAAAAACTACTAACACTAACCCTACTTAATTTGTTACTCTATATCAATAAAGGAAAAATTGTTTGAAATTGCATTGAACTTTTACCAAATTCCTATTGTATGCATTCAACTTTCAAATCTTCTATTGTATGCATTCAACTTTCTAGATTGTTCTATTGTGTGTATTTAACTTGTTATAATAGGTAACTTTCTAGGTCACCTCAGTTTTATTTCTAAATATTTACAAAATTGGTCCCTCATGTTTATAAACCCTGATTTCATTGGTGCCTTCAGCATCATCTTCATCATTGATTCATCTTCATCCCACAAGCTTCTTCTTCAACAAGTGTTAAAATCTATGGTCTAATCAACTCTCACTAAAGTTTGTCAAAACAGCAAACAAATACATTTTACTACTTACTTTGTTTAAAAAAATAGGATGAACGAAAAAATTATTTAATTCAAACTTAAGACTTATTCTAAACCTAAAATTCGATCTGACCCTTAAATTACAAGATTCATTAGTATACCCAAAAATAAATCTTACAACTACTAATAACATTAATCACCTCAAAACGGTCTGAAACAATAACCGTTCAAAGGTCTGAAACAAAAACCGTTCGAAGATATCCCATGAATAAAAACCTCAAAACGGATGACAGAAAGAATGACACGGTGGGGGTGACGGCGAAGACGGAATGATGGTTGAGATTTCATGTTCGATTTGAAGTCCAGTTTTTGATGGGTAGAGGTGTTAATTTGTTTGCTTTTAGGGATTTGTAAAATTGAGTTGAAATAGATTAAAGGCTAGGTTTAGAATGAAGAAGGTGGTTAGATGTTGTGTTGTATGTTTATCAAGAAAACCTATATCTATTCATAGGACTTTTAATCAAATCATTTGATTATATCATTCCTTTTTTATCAAGATAAAATTTTGAGGTTGAAGATTGATGAAGACTCATCTTAAAGACAAAGTTAATTCAAGAAAAGGTTTCAAGTGTGTTAGGATCCCGGGAATTGCATAGATTGTGTGCTAAGCCTTGTAATGATGGGATATAAATGATGGCTATATATATTCCATAAGGCAACCTTAGAAGTGAGCCATTCACACACATAGCCAAAGATTTGTAAAGGTGTTCAAGGAAGTTGTGGAATTGAATTCTAGTTTTCTCTCTACAATCTTCCTACTTTCACACACATTCATACGATATTCATCCTAAGGGTCCTGACATTTGGTATTCGAGCTAGTTCCTTTAATGAATCTAAGGAGATCCTTACGAATATCGTGTGTATCTTCAAACCACCTTCATATCGAATCTTCAAATCTTCATTGAATCTTCATACTCATCTTCATATCTTCATCAAACCTTCAACCGAATCTTCGAACAAAATTTTACCGAACCCGAACTTTATTCAAATACCGAATATCAATTTTATTACCTTTCTATTTTATAAAAACACAATTTAGAATATCAAAAATAAAAATACCGAATACAGAATACAGCTACAGTATTCTGTCTCTACTACAGTGATCTATTCTCTCTCATCTATACATATTCATCAGACATCGATATACATACATATATATTACCGAATCCTATTCATCTAAGGTCATCGATCAACAAAAACCTTCATCGATCATCATCATCTTTCTGTTATCTATCTCCGATTTATACAACATCTCTCACAATAACGTTCATCAACAAAATTTTCTCAGATTTGTGATTCATGAGTTGTCAAGTGTAAACTTCAAACTTTGAGATCTCTGGAAGGATTTGGACATGCTTATGTCAAATTAATCACAGATTGATGTTCATGTTCATCAACTATAACTACGTGAAGCTTCAATTCGAATTAAAAACAACCTTAGATCGTTGATTCAAGTTCATTTGACTTTTGCTAAAAGTCAAAGATTCACAAATTGATCAAATCAAGTTGTTTTCAGATTCAGATAATGAATTTCGAGTGTTTAGTGATGTAATTGCAACAACTTTCAAGAAGGATTCATCATCTAAACGATTAAGAAATCAATTATGATTTTGAGTTCATCTTCAACAACTTCGTGACATTCTCTTCATGGACTCCTGAATTTTTTTAGCTGTTGTGGATAGTAATCTCAGTTAAGAATTGTTTAATCGATGCTCATGGAGTGATTTGCAATCATTTTAAAGTGCTAATTTGAGTGAGATAAAGCTTTTGGTGATTTGATGTTCATCAGGAAGAAGATGAACATATTCGGTATCCAGGCTTCATGAATCACACTCGGTATTAGCTGTGATATTTGTTATACGAGACTCGGTTTATAATTCTATATATTGATCTGTATAAGCCTCGATATAAGCTTCGGACCTATTCGGTTACTGGATCTCACATTCGGGTCATTTAATCAATTATTGGATTCTGTTCCTAATTAGGTTACCGGATCTCACATTCGGTAACAGTTGAATAAAAGGAGTGTAATATTGGGCCAATTAATTGATCGAATCTATTATTAGGCCCAACAAGTTATTAAATTCCTTGCTTAGTGGGCTTACCGAATCTGAAAAGCCCAATTACCGAATTTACTTGAGCCCAAGGTTTTTTATTTCACTTACACTCCCTGAAAGGTTTCACTCTTTTGCAAGACAAGTCCTTTACCGAATTTGAGGTCTTATTTGACAATTTTAGTCCTTTACAGAATCTGATTCCTTGCCAGACCAGTCCTTACCGAATCTGGACTAACTGTGCAACAATTTTCAGCAGTTCAAAGTTAACGGAGACTTAACGAAAGTCAACAAAACGTTCAAAAACAAAATTTGATTCACCGAAATCATATTTTGAGGGGGAGAAAAGGCGATAATACTTGATATTATTCAACATTTCGTGATGATGACACCCGATTTCATTGTAAGATTCAATCATCGAGACAAGAGATGTTCTTGTTACTACAACACTCCCGAAAAATGTGCTTTTATCAGATTTGTGGAAGCAACAAAAGCTACAATTCTTGAGTCGATTGCTTTGTTAATGACTCCACGAAAATCATCCTCTGTTGAAGAGACTACACATTATGAATATAGTTGTTCATGTCACAACAGAAGTGAACCTTCCAATTGTATCTTTACACAACACAAACTTCATCAACAACTTCAAACAGAACTTCAACATATGCGAGAACAAGAAGTTCAAACGATATCTTCAGAGATTTCCAAGGTGCAAGCTCAAATCAATAAATTGGAATCTCAAGTTGCATACAGTAAATCAGAATCTGAAAAGCTTCAAAAGCAAGTGACTACTCTTCAAAGTGACTTAGAGAGTCAAGCAAAGACTTTCAAAGAAAACGATGATAGTAACGCTCGCATCATTCAGGATCTTCGTTCACATGTTGTTGAAAAACTAATACTTTCCAAGGAACGTGAGCTTGATTCAAAGATCATCACTCAACTTCGCAATCAAAATCGAACATTGATGTGTGACTTTGAGAAACGCTTTTTCGAGTTACAAAAGGAGGTAGATGTTAAATCAATACCAATTCCGAAACCCAAAATGGTGTCACTAGGAGTTAATACTAATCCGATATCAATAGTGGATGCATCAACGACTACGATTCCAGATTCTCCTCAAACGGTTGAGAAGAAGGTCATCAAGATGAAATCCACTCCTCCTACAGTTTCTAAACCCAAGACAACATTTTCCTCAAGCAAAAAGGTTTATTCAGGTTACGAAACCAACGTGAATCGTCCGTTTCTGAAAACCACATACGAAGAGAATGGAGAGATTACGGGTTATCGCGATCAATATGGTTGGTTTCCACACAAAACCAAGAAGTCATCCATAGGTCCGAGAAAAACCCCTCGTACCAAAGTTGACCTAGTTTCTCAAACTTCAAAGATTCAGCTTCCGAAACAAGTGTCAATCAAAGCTGGCACCACACCGGTTTCCGCAACAGCAACAACAACTACAACAACCAAATACTCTTTTCAAGAGTTGATCAAGTTTAAGCCAAGATCTGTGAATATGGCTAAAACTTCATTCCCTTCAATTCCACTGAAACTATTCTCAAAAGCTAAACCAAGTGTCCTGACAAAGTGGAGTGAAGAATCAATAGATGCAATTGATAATACCTACCAGTGGTATTTCACACGACGATGATTTAACTTCACTACGGTTTCCATATACTTCAGTATGGGACCCGGTCTTTAAAGAGATGTTAAACATCATACCTTGACTGACGTAACTTGTCAAGGGGGAGAAAGTGTTCTTACTTCCAGGGGGAGTACCGATTATTCTTTCCAGGGGGAGTGAATACATGCTTACCACGATTCCTGACTCTGATACCTTGATTAAGTTTCCACATTAGTCAAGGGGGAGCTATACATGAAGATTCAATGCCGATTATCTTTGCGTAGGCTCTGATGCCCTTTCCCTCTCAGATCAAAATATGCTTAAGAGTTAATCACATTTTGAGGGGGAGATATAAGGGAAAGTACGAGATCTTCAACAATTTTCAAATTCAAAGAAGATTCTCAAGCAGTCCATTGAAGCTCCAAGAATTCAAGAAATTCAAGTTCGTCAACAACGGCTACATACATGAATCGAAGACTAGACTTGTAGTTTTAGATTTTTTTGTATGTAATTTGTAAGGTTGCTAAATTTTTGCATACAATCAATGCAGAGGGGGAGATTGTTAGGACCCCGGGAATTGCATAGATTGTGTGCTAAGCCTTGTAATGGTGGGATATAGATGAGGGCTATTGATGTGTGCGAGGTGTATTACGTAATACTATTAATTTTACTACGAAATATTATTAAATACGCTACAATTTTACACAAGTTATTTATTTATTTATTGAATGGATATACCTAAACCTTGCTACAACACTTATAGGCAGTGTACCTAATCGTAGAGTAGTGTAGGTTTTAGTAAGTCCGGTTCGTTCCACAGGGAGCTCACTAAGTTTAACGTTATATTTATTTTAAACTATATTTGTATATATATATATATATATATATATATATATATATATATATATATATATATATATAAGTAGTATTATTATTATTATAAAAGGGGGGTTTTACCGTTTAACGACCGGTTTGTCGCTTTTCCATCTTAAGTCACAATTAAAACCTAATGTAAAATATTAAATAAAAATACAACTTAATTTAAAGCGTAAAGTAAATGATGATAAAATAAAAGTGCGATAATTAAAATGACTATAAATAAAAGTGCGATGAGATATAAAATAAAGGAATTATGCTTATTTAAACTTCCGTAATCATGATGTTCGACGTGTTGATTTTAATTTATTACCATGGGTTAATTGTCCTTTGTCCTGGATTATTTGATATGTCCATCTGGTTTTGTCCATAATAGTCATCGGTCATAATTATAAAGTGCGAGAGTCTTCGCCAATTTAACCTTATACCCGAAGTCAAATATTCCAACTAATTGGGGATTCGAACTGTAACAAGGTCTTAATACTTGGTTTAATGAATACACCAGGTTATCGACTGCGTGTAATTCAAGGTTTTAATACTTTGTTAACAATTACACCAATTACCCTTGAATGTAATCCACCCCTGTTTTAATGAGTCCAGTGACTATTAATCCATCCCCGTGTCCGGTCAAATGAACAATTATTAGTATTTATAGATATCCCGCCCACCGTACCCAGTCAAGCGTATGTGGTTATATATAAACATGTCAAATTATAAATCTCTATATTAAATCAACGAGATATCATTTAATTAATATAAAGCCCATTAATAGCCCATAGTCCAATTTCCACAAGTGTCGGTCTGTTGTCCAAACCCCAATTATGGTCCAAAACCCAATAACCCCATCTTAATATTTAGTCCAACATCACAATTACTTCAGCTTAAATAAGCATAATAATAACTTAGCTACGAGACATTAATTTAAAAAGGTTGAACATAACTTACAATGAGTATTTATCGCGTAGTGTTACAAGGACAGAATTTCGATTTACAAACTTAAAACATTCGCCACTATAACCTTATTATTATTAACTTAATATTAAAATTATAATTATAAAATATAAATATATATATTTGAGAGAGAGTGAGATATATGATATATGTGTGTAAAACTCGTCGAAATTCGTTGCAATTTATAGACCTGGCCAGACTTCTGGGCTCATGCGATCGCATGAGAATTACTCATGCTGGCCATGCGATCGCATGGCCGCCTTCTCCTGGTCACAATTTATTTAAAACGTGGGCTGCTGAGTTTTAATAATATATAATATAATTTATATAATTTTATATAATTATATATATATTATATTATATTCTTGTGCTCCGTTGACTTATAATTTTAGGCCCGTTGCGTCACGCGTTGATATTTGGTTCATGTCTCGGTTCCGGATTTTCGAACGTCCTTTCGTACGATTTAATATCTTAGACTTTACATTTTGCGGCTTGTACTCTTGTAATTTCTAGACGTTTCTCATCAATAATTTGAACCACTTGGATTATACTTTTCACTTTTTAGCTTTTTGGTCTTTTGCGTTTTCAAATCGTCGAATTTGTCTTTTGTCTTCACCTTTTATTATTTAAACGAATATCACTTGTAAATAGAACAATTGCAACTAAAAGCTTGTCTTTCTTGAAGGATAATGCTATTAAATATGTGTTCGTTTTTAGCATTATCAAATATTCCCACACTTGAGCGTTGCTTGTCCTCAAGCAATATAGAACTTGAATATAACTTTAATAGAATCACTTCTTTATTCTTCACACTTTGTACATCAGTGATTTTAATACGGCGGTATGAACAGTGATAGTAACGATGTGGTTTACAGTCCCACATGACTATGAAAATTTAGATCCTTTAGGAAATTGGATCTTTATGAAAATATTTGATCTTTTGAAAATTCATTCTAGCTTTTACCCTAGATAAGTTTTCCGGAATAACCCTTCACCGGTGTTTGCAAAATGTTTTTGTGGGTTTTGTGGGTTTCAGATTTTAAAATTTTAGCTCAAAACTTATGGTTTTGTGTCACCCACTTGCTAACCTTGAATTGGGAAAGCAACACATCCAGTATACTTGCTCCGTATATTACCTTTCGGTAAACTACCATCTGGTTGTAAAGGAAAGCGTTGAACAAGTAACTGTTAAGGCAATATCTAATGACATGCTTTTGATTATGGTCTATATGGTGTCGGATGCAATTACTATCCTTTGTAGGAGCAATAGTAAAGATCACCCTATAATTTTTTGGTCTGGCACAAGGTCCTGTCTTTGACCATGCTATGCAACCACCGTTCTTACGGTTGACACCCGATTTAGTTCAGGTGACCTAATGAATTCCAGGTGAATTCCTAGGATTTTACGTTCAATGGTAATGAACGCATTGAAAATAGGTTTTCAGAAAACAAATCGGTTTGTAATTTGATCAAAATATTTTCTCGTTCAAGCTCGAGTTTAGATATCATCGAATACCATGAGTTTGTAATTCTCAATCTTTTAAAGTCAATCTCAAGGACTGAGTAATATCAGTCTTAAAAGCTGATTTTTAATCTTTAAGGAGATCATCCTTTATGGGGATCTAATTCATTAGTCTTATAAGCTAATTTGCACGGTGCCCCCCATTGTACGAGACAGATCCTCTCATGGTTAGGATAAGTCTGACCACATGGCGACCCTGTTTGATGCTGAGGTCCGTGGATTTCCAGCCGATTTTCAAGAAAACTTATCAAGGTTTTTCGTAGACTCTACAACTGGTCTGGACGATAACTTCCTGACCTAAATCAAGAAGCGTGTGTCTTTTTCTCGGAAGACTTTACTTCCTTTTAAATTTCATTTATATTATAATAAATTGGGTAAAACTGATTAATATCGTCCAAAACAAAAGTATCTTCAATTATTTGTACAAAAATATGTGATATGTGTTCTAAATAACTTGGTAAATATTTCCCACACTTGGATTTTATTTTTCTTTCTTTGCCTTTTTATTATTTTCTATTCCATTTTAAATGAATTCAAGCGTTTTGGGTTGTTTTTCAATTTATGTCCTTTCCGAGGTAACAATAATTTCGGTGTTAACACCTAGTTTTATCGTTCATAAATATGTATAAACATGATTTTGAGTTCATTTAGTTAAATTTTTTGAAAATTTTTACTAGAAGTGGGTATTCAGTATATAAGACTAGGGCTGTTCTTTATTATCAAAGAGTACTAGATTCTAATACAACTACTGCTTTACTAGTAAAGTTTAACGGTGGCTATTAAACCAAGTGTATAAGTCAAATTTTTAAAAACGAAAGAATTTAATCCCTTCACACACTTAAGATCTTGCAATGTCCTCATTTGTAAGAAATCAGTAACAATTTAAATTATTGAGGGTGATTAGCGTAGAAAAATGATTAAATTTTATCAAAGTTTTCAAACATATTGTTGTTTGTTTGAATGATAAATGGTGCACATCATTTGTTCATTCCTGCAGTTGTTATTTCACATATATTTTGCATCTTGTCGTCAAAATTAGTTGCTTTTGTTGAACTTAATGCCAGTCTTTGAAAGTTCACTGTTTTACCCTGTTTTGTACATGAAATAAAATACATACAATACAAATATAAATATGCATAGTATTTTGAAATGGGACTTAATATCCCACTTTCAAATTACAAAAATAAAATATTAGTACAAAATAATAAAAATGTTAAACATTACATAAAAGTATCAAAATGTTAAATGTTTAACATAAATAGATAAAAATAATAAAAGATAAGAAATCACCAATGGAACGCTATTGATTTGGATAGGGATTCCAGTTCATATCATCGACTGGGTTCCATAGTTGGTGATAGGTGTCCTGGTAGGCTTGATTGGGGTCGTACATGTCAAAGGGTGTTCGCATGTCGGGCTGATATGGTGAATAAAAAGCAGGCCGAGTTGGGATGTAGTTATTTGGTACCTGATATGATAGCTGGCTCATGATTTGGTGCTGATGAACTTGCCAGCCATCGTGTTAGCGTCGCCTGGATTGCTCATACTCATCCGCAGCTCTCCACTGCTCATACTGATGATGCCTAGCCTGGTTATTCATTTCCAACTCATCTACATGCTGGAAGACATCAGTATAACTATCCCTATTGTCATTTGCTTCCTCCATCTCCTTATCCAAATCCCTCTCTACATGTGGATGGTTGCCCTTATATGGTATTGGCATATTGTGCCTCCATTTTAGTACCTTTGCACCTTGATATACCTGCAAACCTATAGTATCGGTTTGTTCCTCAACTACCATCATTGGACCCCCGTGTTCCCTATCTACACCTAAATACTCTCCAATGAGAGTAACAAAAATGCCTCCTCCTATTATTCCCCCGTCCTGTATTACTTCCACAACTTTGGACAAATAAAACTCAACACAATAGGGGATATTAACAAAGCCTCTTGTGTCTCGAATGCACTTAAGGTAGAATAAATCATTTAGGGTCACTTTCTCCTTGTTTCTACCTCTTTGTGTAATCGAGTTTGCTAAAAATCTATGAATATGCGAAGCTATGCCTTATTAATATCTAAATAGGAGTGTCTTCCACCCCGCGTAAACACATTAAATTTGACATACGTCTCCATATGGCGTTTGCGTCAAAATCTCTATCTACCCTCTCACCTTGATAAATTAAAGCTGTACAATCAGGTGATAATAATTCAGCGGGGGTGTAAATCTGTAAAGCCCTAGCCATGTCTATCATGGACATCCTGTACATCCTACCTCCAAGTAAAAATCTAAGAAAAGTCTTATCGTCTAACCTATCTACATCCTTATTTAAGGCTATAGTACTCATTAGCTCAACACACCACTCCTTATATACAGGCCTACGAGTGGTAAATAAACGTTCTCAATCAGGAAAAGAAGAGTTGCCATACCTTTGGATTAGTAATAGCTTAACTGAGTTAGCTAGGTTGACCCTTTCCAAAGGCTCCCAATCTATTACCCTTGGTACTTCCACATTTTTGGTGCAAAGCTTAAATTTGTTACGTTGGTACGTTGGGTAATCTCTCCAGCTTCTATCAAATTTTAGATTGGGATGTAACTCTTGTTCATGAATTCTTGAGTGTTCTATTACATGGTGAATGAAATTTCCCGTTCATATTGATTATAAACGTTCCATATTAATTAATTTCGCTGCGAGGTTTTGACCTCTATATGAGACGTTTTTCAAAGACTGCATTTGATTTTAAAACAAACCATAACCTTTAAAATATTACGACAATTATCAAAAATGATAATCTGAAATATAGCGTTTACACATGACCATTACATAATGGTTTACAATAATATTACACATCAATATATGTCTTCAAATGCAGTTTTTAAACAATATTACACAAGCATGCTGACTCCAACTCTTATCCATAAATTAGCATGCAACAGCGGAAGCTCTTAATAGTCACCTGAGAATAAACATGATTTAAACGTCAACAAAAATGTTGGTGAGTTATAGGTTTAGCCTATATATTTATCAAATCGTAATAATAGACCACAAGATTTTCATTTCCATTTCTCAACAACATGCAAACTGCATAAAAATCATTTATATGATGAACACCTGGTAACCGACCTTAACAGGATGCATATAGAATATCCCCATCATTCTGGGACTCTCATCGGACATGATAAATCGAAGTACTAAAGCATCCGTAACTCGAATGAGGCTTGTTGGGCCAAATAGATCTATCTTTAGGATTCACGTCAATTGGTGGCAATTATAATAAATACCAATTCTTAGACTACCAAGCTAAAAATGGGCATATTCAGTTCGATAATTCAACATAGAATGTAATTTTTGATCACTTGTGTCTATTTCGTAAAACATTTATAAAACTGCATGTATTCTCATCCCCAAAATAATAGATTTTTAAAAGTGGGACTATAACTCACTTTCACAGATTTTTCCTTCGTTGGAAATAAGACTTGGCCACTGGTCGATTCACGAACCTATAACAAATATGTATATATATATCAAAGTATGATTGAAATATATTCACAACATTTTTTTATTACATTTTTATGATTTAAGTTTGTTAAGTTAGCAGTCCTCGTTAGTAACCTACAACTAGTTGTCCACAATTAGATGTACAGAAATAAATCAATATATATTATCTCGAATCAATCCACGACCCAGTGTATACAAGTCTCAGGCTAGATCATAACTCGAAGTATATATATTATTTTGGAATCAACCTCAACCCTGTATAGCTAACTTAAGCATTACTGCATATAGAGTGTCTATGGTTGTTCCGATATATATATATATAGATGGGTCGATATGATATGTCAAAATATTGTATACGTGTCTATGGTATCACAAGATTACATAATATGTATAATATAAATTAGTTAGGATATGTTTAGTCTAGATTTGTTACAAAATTTTCGTAGCTAAAACTAGCAAATTTATCCAATTTTGTTTTACCCGTCATTTCTTCGTTTTAAATCCGTTTTGAGTGATTCAAGTTGCTATGGTTTCATAATGAACTGAAATTTATGAAACTAAACATAAAAAGTATAAGTTTATAGTCGGAAATACAGGTTACAAGTCATTCTTTAAAGAGGTAGTCATTTTCGTTGAAAGAACGACATCTTGATGACCATTTTGAAAAACATACTTCCACTTTGAGTTTAACCATGATTTTTGGATATAGTTTCATGTTCATAAGAAAAATCATTTTCTCAGAAGAACAACTTTTAAATCAAAGTTTATCATAGTTTTTAATTATCAAACCCAAAACAGCCCGCGGTGTTACTACAACGGCGTATGTCCGGTTTTACGGTGTTTTTCGTGTTTCCAGGTTTTAAATCACTAAGTTAGCATATCATATAGATATAGAACATGTGTTTAGTTGATTTTAAAAGTTAATTTAGAAGGATTAACTTTGTTTGCGAACAAGTTTAGAATTAACTAAACTATGTTCTAGTGATTACAAGTTTAAATCTTCGAATATGATAGTTATATATACATGAATCTAATGATGTTATGAACATCATTACTACCTCAATTTTAGTAGGTAAACCTACTGGAAATGATGAAAAATAAACTTAAGCTTCAAAGGATCTTCGATGGCTTGGAAGTTCTTGAAGTAGAATCATGACACGAAAACAAGTTCAAGAAAGATTACTACTTGAATTAAGATAGTTATGTTTATAGAAATTGAACCAAAGCTTGAATATGATTCTTACCTTTGATTTAGAATGAAAACCTACTGAGATTAACAAAAGTTTCTTGATCTTGGATGATTACTTGGAATGGATTTGAAAGCTTGGAAGTAATCTAGCAAGTTTGAAAGATTTATTGAAGTGTTCTTGAATGGTTGTTTTTATGATGATTAAAGCTTGTAATTGAAGATAAAAGATGGTGAATGCTTGAAGATGATCAAGTATGATGTTAGGAGTATTTTGAGAGAGAATTTGGAGTGTAATTATGAGAAAATGGAATGGAAAAATGAGGTGAAATCATAAAAACATTTTTACTCATTATAAAGAAAGAAAAGATTCTTAAGTTTATTTTCTTGCTAAATAATTCATGCTAGTTGACAAATGGTTGGTTCCACATATTCCTTAATCATTTAAGGCTGCTAAGGAGCAGATTTTTATGTGTATATACCAATAGTGTGTACATCTAGTAGCTGGGTATTGTACGAGTACTAATACGGTTGCATAAGAGTAGAATTGTTGATGAAAATGTATGAGGATGTAATTGTAAGCATTTTTGTTAAGTAGAAGTACTTTGATATGTGTCTTGAAGTCTTTCAAAAGTGTACTAATACATCTAAATACACTACATGTATATACATTTTAACTGAGTCGTTAAGTCATCGTTAGTCGTTACAAGTAAGTGTTGTTTTGAAACCTTTAAGTTAACGATCTTGGTAAATGTAATTAATTCATTGTTATTATACTTAAATGAGATGTTAAATTTTTATGTTAACATGATAACATGGTATATGAATATATCTTAACATCATATATATATATATATATATATATATATATATATATATATATATATATATATATATATATATATATATATATATATATATATATATGTTAAAATACTATTACAACGATAATCGTTACATATATGTATTGTTTCGAAATCCTTAAGTTAGTAGTCTCATCTTACTCGTGTAGTTCATTATTAATACGCTTAATGATATATGTAATTATCATTTCATGATATATATATATATATATATATATATATATATATATATATATATATATATATATATATATATATATATATCCATATATATATATCATCATATAATTTTTACAAGTTTTAACGTTCGTGAATCGCCGGTCAACTTGGGTGGTCAAATGTCTACATGAAACTCATTTCAAATAATCAAGTCTTAACAAGTTTGATTGCTTAACATGTTGGAAACATTTAATCATGCAAATATAGTTTTCATTTAATATATAAACATGGAAAAGTTCGGGTCACTACAGTGAACGGAAAATACTATGTAGACAATAAAAAATTGTGGTTCTGGTTCATAGTATGGCACGTGTTGATCATAATGTTGTTGTTGTTCAGGTTATGGTTCCGGTTGCTGTTCTTGATCAGGCTCTTGTTGAAGCGACCCGTCCTAATCCATTCGGACGAAGTCCATATCAATTACAAACGATTCACAATAGTTGGTTACATCGCGAGGTACTTGACCTCTATATGATACAATTTTACAAATATTGCATTCGTTTTTTAAAATACAAACTTTCATTACATCGAAAGTTGACGGCATGCATACCATTTCATAATATATCCAACTATAATTGACTTAGTAATAATCTTGCTGAACTCGACGACTCGAATGCAACGTCTTTTGAAATATTTCATGAATGACTCCAAGTAATGTCCTTAAAATCAGCAAATGCACAGCGAAAGATTTCTTTAATACCTGAGAATAAACATGCTTTAAAGTGTCAACCAAAAGGTTGGTGAGTTCATTAGTTTATCATAATCATTCATTTTCATCATTTTAATAGACCACAAGAATTTCATTTCCAGTTCTCATAAATATACGCCCCATGCATGGAGACAAAAATCATTCATATGGTGAACACCTGGTAACCGACATTAACAAGATGCATATAAGAATATCCCCTATCATTATGGGAAATCCTTCGGACATGATAAAAATAACATCGAAGTACTAAAGCATCCGGTACTTTGGATGGGGTTCGTTAGGCCCAATAGATCTATCTTTAGGATTTGCGTCAATTAGTAGATCAGTTTACCAAGCAAAAAGGGAATATTCGGCTTCGATCATTCACCCATATAATGTAGTTTCAATTACTTGTGTCTATTTCGTAAAACATTTATAAAAATTGCGCATGTATTCTCAGCCCAAAAATATAAAGGGTAAAAAGGCAAATGAAACTCACCATACTGTATTTTGTAGTAAAAATACATATGACATCATTGAACAAGTGTAGGGTTGGTCTCGGATTCACGAACCTATATCATTTGTTTATTCATTAATACATATATAATCGCAATCGAATATATATATTATTATTAGTGAATTAATTGTTATTTTAACTATGTTTTTCATTAGTAATCTAATTAATTACATTTATTAATATTTATATATAAATAAAAATATAGCTACGTTATATGTAGTAAATATGAATTTTATATTACCAATAGTTATTTGATGAAGTAATGTTGATAATAATAAATAAAAAATTGTTTCATCCTATAATACTAATAATCTTAGTTATAAAATGATAATTTTAATAAAAGTGATATTTTTAATGATAATAAATACTAATAATAATAATAATAATAACTATAAAGTAAATGATTTTATTAATAGTAATAATACTACTTATTTATAATAATAACTATAATGATAATAATGTTAATAATGAGGTTAACGATAATAATCAAAATAACAATTTTAATCATAATGATATATTATTTTATACTTATAATTTTTTTCCTTATCTTTTAAATCATAATACTGATAATTTTCCTAATTATCTTATTTAGTATCTTCCTTTCATCATCTTTTATTTCCTAATTATAATTGTATTTATAAACATAATAATATTATCAATAATCAGTAATGGTAATAATAATACTAAAATGATAAGTTTTCTACTAATAATAATATTACTAATACTTATAATAATAATAATAATGATAATGATTATAATACTTTTACATATGATAATAAAATTAATAATTTTAACACTAATAGTAATAATAATAACAATAACAATAATAACAATAACAATCATAATAATAACAATAATATTAATAATAATAAGTTGATAAATGGCTACCTTCAAAGGCTCAAAAAAATAATGAATCGCCCAAGCCGGGACTCGAACCCACGACCTCTAAATAATCCGACTCCCATACAAACCGTCCCTCTGTCCCAATATTTCTGTTATAGTTCTCCACCTAAATTTATTTATCCCATTCGATTTATGTTCTCATCTTCTTCAATACTTACCCAAAATCAATCGACCGATACCAAATAAAATCATAACAGTAACTAAATAAAAAAATACGTTTTTATTTTGTAAACAAAATAGAATTATCAGATTTTGACTAAATAAAAAAAACAGAAATCCAGTTGAAGTTGCTAAGAAGAAAGAAAAAAAAATAAACAACTCAAACATGATTTTGATTTCAAGATCGTTTTGGACAAAACTTATAACACAAAGTAGGTTTCAAATCACACCTAGAAACTTTGCAATTCATCAATTGAATCATAATTGCAACAGGTATCACGAATTTGATCCAAAAACACTCGTTTAACTTTTTGAGTTTGAACCTTTGACTTCGAAACTAGAATTCGATTTGAAGAATTGGAACCAAAAAATTTACAGGAAATTCGTTTAAATGATTCTTGACAAAAATGTATTTATAGATTTTGAAACGTGTTACAAATTCAAAGGATTGATTAATATGAACTCAATCAGGGGACTGAAACTTATTTTTTTTAAACTTCTCTGATTAATTTCTTTAATTAACAACAATTAAATTATATTGTGTGCTTGGTTATGATGTTGGGATATCGACTGGTTTTATAACAAACACCATATGCATGATTTTGTTTATATGCAGACAGAATCAATTTGATAGGCAGTCATAAAATAATAAAAAAAAATGAGAAAGGGATAGCTAGTGAAATCGTACCAATTTGAAATAGAGAAGAAGAAATTACGAGCAGATATCATTTTATAATTATTTCGTACGCTTCAAAGATCCTAAAATCAGATAAATAATTTGAATGTGATTGTGATATCTATTTGAATACGTACTATCTGTATATATATATATATATATATATGTATATAACCGTATATATAAATAGCTGTATATATAATTGTATTATATTTATGTATATTTGATTTTATATATCTATTTATATATATTTTTATATATATATAACTGAAATTTATATATATATATTTGTATTTATATAAATATGTATTTGTATAATTGTATTTATTTATTTAACTGTTATATGTTTATATCAGTACTAATAAAATATATAATCAATATTAATAACCATTATATATATAAGTAATTCTAATAATACTAATAATACAATAATTTTATTAATAATACTAATATTAATATCATTAATAATAATAATAATAATAATAAAAATAATAATGATAATATTATTAATGATAATATTAAAAATAATGATTTTTAATGATAGTAATATCTAATGATAATACAAATAATAATTATGATATAACAAGTTACCAGATTCAACTTTTATATTTATATACAATACATATATTTATATTAGTATTAACATTAATAATAATATTGAAAGTAACACTAATAGTATTGATATAACATGCTTAAGCTTATCAAATCTCATATATATATATTATATATACTAAACTAATAATATTAATAATTCTAATATCATTATTTATAAGGTAAGTGATATTTATTAATATAATAACTATATTTTAACTTGTAATTAAATTTAATATATATGTATATATT
Organism: Rutidosis leptorrhynchoides; assembly: GCF_046630445.1. NCBI lineage: Eukaryota > Viridiplantae > Streptophyta > Magnoliopsida > Asterales > Asteraceae > Rutidosis > Rutidosis leptorrhynchoides. Next base: position 9,624,453 of record NC_092339.1, read on the forward strand.
ACACATTATTAATTATGTAATACACTTATTTGATATTTATATAATTTATATATATTACAATATAACATTTATTGTATACAGGAATCACATATATATATAGACTCATTTTTATAACAACTTGATTATTTTGTATATTATTTTACATACTTAATTCTAATGATAAATTTGTATTTTATTATTTCAAAACATTATATATATATATATATATATATATATATATATATATATATATATATATATATATATATATATATATATATTTACATATTTATTTACACATAATTGTTCGTGAATCGTCGGGAGTAGTCAAAGGGTAATTTGAATAAATGAACATAGTTTCCAAAATTTTCGAGACTCAACATTACAGACTTTGCTTATCGTATCAAAAATATATAAAGATTAAGTTTAAATTTGGTCAAAAATTTCCAAGTCGTCACACTTGTTCAGGTTGTCTAGACGATGATGCACCGTTCGTATCTGTATTTCTCTGCAAAACACATTAAACACAAAATTTGTGCATCCAAATATGCATTAGTGTTAGCAAAATAACAAATTAAAACAATTGCAATAACATGTTTAATCCTTATTAAACTTATACTCATTTTCATATTTTTATCAATTTTACAATTTTTCAAATAAGCATATATGAAAATGTATACAAAGTTCATAAGCATTCAACTCAAATAACATGTTAAAATAACCATTACTATCAATTAAACAAGTTTCAAATGGAATTTATATCAAAATAATCAAGTTTATGAATTTTAGACTTAAAAAGTCGACTTTGATGCTCAAAAATCATGTTTAGGATCAAGGTTTGGATCATTTAGCAACCTAAACATGTTACACTACTTAATTTAGCAATAATCCATAACAAAAATCGGCCATAACCAGTTTATATCAAAAAGCCCCAAATTGCTCAAGAACACAAACCCTAGATTTCTAAATTTTTTGAAGTTTAAGGCTTCATATCATGACAAATAGCATCAATCTAGGTTATACAAGCATAATATACTAATAATTTAACTCTAATTACATTAGAAATCATCAAAATTAAATTATGTAAAAATTTGCTCAAGAACACTAAAATTCGAATTTAAAGACTTTTAGGGGTGGAATCGTTACCTTCTTTGAAAAACTTCTGAACAAATGCATGATTAGAGCGGATTTTAGCAAGAAATTTGGTGAATTCTGATGAAAAATCGCGAATTTTTGAGAGTGTTTGGGAGAGTTTTAGTGTATGTGTGTGTTTATTATGAGGATACAGAGCAGCTCGACTGAGACTTTGTAATCTGTCCAGATTTTTAGCCTCCTGCGACCGCATGACTTTAATGAAGAAACCTCATGCGATCGCATGGGGTCTGAAGGTTTTTTTTTTATTTTTTATAAAAACCTTTTACTATTAAAATAATTAATTAAATTAAAATTTTGTTTTACTTTTTATGAGGTAGTTTCGGTACGTTGACCTAGTTCGTCCCTCGACAAAATTTTAAAAATTATCATTTTAAAGCGTTTGTTTTAAAAGCAAAGATTTTTGGGTTTTTTTTAATGTTTTTGGCATACTTTAAATCAATAAGATTAAAAATAATGATAATAAAATTTCTCGTCCCGTCCTCGGGTAAAGCAATTTCGGTTCAACGACCTAGTCTTCAACTTACGACGAATTTTAAATATCAAAATTTTAACTTAATGAAATAAAGTACATTTTTATTTTTAAATTCACACCAAACTTAAATTTAAAATTCATAAAATAAATTTTCATATAAATATTAATATTTTTACAATCTTAGATTTGAAAATAATATAATTATATATTAATTTTTTTAAAAACAAGGTAAAAATAAAAATAAAAATCTTTTTGGTTTTTTATCCCACTTTAATCAATTAAATATTAACAAAAATATACGTCCCTCTCTTTGGTAAAGTAATTTTGGCTATATTACCTTGTTTTACTCCTGATAAATTTCTGAAATATTTTGGATTGACTGATTAAAGATATTTATACCTTATGAATAAACGGTAAATTTTGCAGTGATGTAATAAATTTTTGTATGATATCAATAATTTCGGTTTCGCATACCTAATTTTATTGAATATCAATTTAATACTTTATAGCGAATGATTCAGCGTTTATTATTAAAAGTTTAAAAGCAATAAATAAAAACAAATAAAAACTGTACATACTTACCTGTGAGATAGAATTCTCAGAGACCTGCTTTAGCCGACTCATAGGAGAGTCGTTCGATTTGGTTTTCCATTGCTACATAAGCGTAACCTCGATTTTTCAATAATTTTTCTTCTAAACATATGAACGGTCCTTCTCTGCATATAGTAACGAATTTGGTATTGGAATGTATTTGATTGTTCGAACATTTACCTTCGTGTGACCATTTTTCGCATTTATGACATCTTTCAAGGTGTCGTGCTCTTCTTTTTGTTGCGGATTTCGATTTTCCTTTACCAAAATGTGTCGTATTATGATTCTTCCTGAGTTCGTTCCTCACTTCGTCCATTTTACCTCTTATGAATGATACCAGTTCACTCGGGAAGATGTTATTATTACGTTTAGTAATCATAGTGTGTAGTAGTAGACCATGGTTCAAATCAAAGGAATTCTTCATCTCGTAAAACCTAAAAGAAATAAAAATTCAGAATGGAGGGAGAAGACTAGTTCTTTATGGTCTGCTAGGGAAAGACCATTCGGATTCCATTTTCGAGAACTACACGAAAACAGAAAATCTAACCCTAGACAACATTATATTATCCTTTAAAACATTTGAAACTCCTCACACTTAGCTAGCTGTGGTGTCGAACTTGTGATTAACTTCATTATTAATTTCAATTGGAACATCAACAACTTTTATATCTCTGACTTTTGCTTCAAGCCATTTGTTGATTTCCTCTGTAACATTCACAAATTCAATTAACATCGCCTTTTCTTTAGGCGACAAATTGGATACTAATCGGTTACATAACTTAAAGTTCCCCTTAATCCTAGCATCTTGAATCCGTTTATAAAGTTTCTTCGTTGAACTGTTAAAAACGGGTCCATCTAATTTTGTATCAATAACGGGGTTCTTCGTTATCAGGTCATCATTAGGTGTTTCTTCATCTTCCCTACACTTAGGCATTTTTATTGGTTCAACAGTTTTTGTTGGTGAAGATTGAAACTTTCGATTCACAAAGGTGACCGATTTATCACCATGCCTAAGTGTCATTCTACCTTCTCTTACATCAAAGAACGCCTCGGTAGTTGCTAAAAATGGGCGTCCTAAAATTAGAGGAATATCAAGGTCTTCCTCTATATTAATAACTATGAAGTTTGCAGCGAAGGTCAAACTTCCCACTTTAACAAGTAAATTGTTGGCTATTCCAACCGGGTGTTTAATGGTTTGATCAAATAATTGAACACCTATTCTGTTTGGTCTTAATTTACCCACACCTAATCTTTTGTATAAGGAAAGAGGCATAACGTTTGCACTCTCTCCTAAATCTGCAAGCCCATTATACATAGCACCATCATTAAGCAAGCAAGAAATGATAAATTCACCTGGGTCTCCTACTTTAGTAAGTAGAGTTGGTTTGTTAACCTTTTTCGGGTGATCTTTTCTTGGCTCTTTCACTTCTACTTGAACTTCTTGTTTACATTTTTCTTCATTTCTTGGAATGGGAGGTTTATATAGAAATTCTTCTTCATCACTCCAATTTGAAGCGTCCCCCTCTTTCAATTTTGGCTTTTCATATGTCGTTGACAACATATTTATGTTTTCATTCTGAGGGTTTTCTTGGGTGGTGAAATTATGATTAACTTCATTATCAACTTCCATCGGATCATATATGTAATGTTTAACTCTGTGACTATTAACTTTAAATTCAATCCCATTTGAATTTATTAACTCTATTATTCCGTATGGGAAAACTCTTTTGACTATGAATGGTCCAGACCATCTTGATTTCAATTTTCCAGGAAATAGATTGAATCGTGAATTGAAAAGAAGAACTCTGTCTCTTTCTTTAAATTCTTTTGAACTTCTGATTCCTTTATCATGCCATTTCTTCGTTCTTTCCTTATAGATTAACGAATTTTCATATGCATCATGTCTTAATTCTTCTAATTCATTTAGTTGACTTAACCGTAGACGTTCGGCTTCATGTAAATCAAGATTACACGTCTTCAAAGCCCAAAATGCTTTGTGCTCAATTTCTACTGAAAGGTGACATGTTTTTCCATAAACCAGTTTAAAAGGTGTGGTGCCAATTGGAGTTTTGTAGGCTGTTCTAAAAGCCCGGAGTGCATCTGATGTTTTAGCAGAGAGGTATAAAATAGCTTATATTTTTACAGGAAATACTATTAAATACGATACAATTTTACACAAGATATTTATTTATTTAGAGAATGGATATACTTAAACCTTGCTACAACACTTATAGGCAGTGTACCTAATCGTACAGTAGTGTAGTTTTTAGTAAGTCCGGTTCGTTCCACAGGGAAATCTTTAAACAAAGCTTAACGCTATATTAGTTTACTTTTATAAAAATACAAATATATATATAAGTAATATTATTATTATAAAGGGGGTTTTTTACCGTTTAATGACTGGTTTGTCGATTTTAAAACTTTAGTCGCAGTTAAAACCAAATGTAAAATAAAAAATAAATACAAGACTTAAATTAAAGCGTAAAGTAAATAACGATAATGAAATTGCGATTAATAAAAATGCGATAAAATAAACTTGCGATAATTAAAAAGTACGATAATTAAAAGTGCAATTAAATACAATAACAATAAAAATTCGATAATTAGAAGTGCAATTAAATATAAAATAAAGGAAATTAAATATGAAATAAAAGAATTATGCTTATTTAAACTTCCGTAATCATGATGTTTGACGTGTTGATTTTAGTTTTATGCCCATGGGTTAATTGTCCTTTGTCCTGGATTATTTAATATGTCCGTCTGGTTTTTGTCCATAACAGTCCATCAGTCATAAATATAAAGTGCGAGTGTCCTCGTCAAATTATCCTTATACCCGAAGTTAAATATTCCAACTAATTGGGGACTTAAACTGTAACAAGATTTTAATACTTTGTTTAATAATTACACCAGGATGTCGACTGAGTGTAACCCAATGTTTTAATATTTTTTTTTTATCAATTATACCAAGTGTCCTTGTACATAATTTCACCCCTGTTTTAATTATTCTAGTGGCTATTAATCCATTCCCGTGTCCGGTTAAATGAACGATTATTCGTACATATAAATACCCCGCCCATCGTGTCCGATCGAGTGTATATGGTAACTTATAGGGACGCCCAATTGTAAATCTTTATATTAACATTAACAAACTGTCATTTAGTTAAACAAATATAAAGCCCATTAATAGCCCATAGTCTAAATTCCACAAGTGTCGTTCTTTTGTCCAAACCCCAATTATGGTACAAAGCCCAATTACCCAATTTTAGTAATTAGCCCAACATCATGATTACTTCGTTTTAAATAAGCATAATAATAACTTAGCTACGAGACATTAAATTAAAAAGGTTGAACATAACTTACAATGATTAACAATAGCGTAGTGTTACACGGACAGAATTTCGACTTACACCCTTACAACATTCGCTAACATACCCTTATTATTAGAATTATAATTAAAATTAAAATTAAAATATAAATTATAAATATAAATATATCGTATGAATGGAGAAAAGAGAAAGATAGATTTTTTTGTGGTGCACCAAAGCTCGATTTTTATAGGCATGTGGGCTGGAACTGGGGCTCATGCGATCGCATGGATTTATGCCTTCCAGGCCATGCGATCGCATGGCCAGCTGGGGAGGCTCATATTTGGTTGTTTTCTTCTGCCGACGGTTTTATAAATAAATATAATATATTAAATAATTATAAGAATTATTTAAATATTATATTACATTTATGTGCATAGTTGACTTGTAATTTTTAGTCCGTTGCGTCGAGCGTTGAGAGTTGACTCTGGTCCCGGTTCCGGATTTTCGAACGTCCTTGCGTACAATTTAATATCTTGTACTTTGTGTTTTGAATCTTGTACTCTTGTAATTTCGAGACGTTTCTTATCAATAATTGGAACCTCTTGGATTGTATTTTGTACTTTTGAGCTTTTTGGTCGTTTGCGTCTTCAATTTGTCGAATCTGTCTTTTGTCTTCATCTTTTATTATTTAAACGAATATCACTTGTAAATAGAACAATTGCAACTAAAAGCTTGTCTTTCTTGAGGAATAATGCTATGAAATATATGTTCGTTTTTAGCATTATCAAATATTCCCACACTTGAGCGTTGCTTGTCCTCAAGCAATATCGTCTTGAAATACTAGAATCACTTCTTTATTCTTCACACTTTGTACATCAGTGATTTCTATACGGCGGTATAAACAATGATAGTAACGATAGAACCATGGTTAAAGGTGGGTGTGTCATCCACAGTTGCCTCGGATTTAGGTCAACGACACTTGCAATCAAATAGCCGATTTACTTTCGGTTTCCAAAGCAAAGTGCACATTTGAAAGGCGGTTTACAGTCCCACATGACTACGAAAATGTAGATCCTTAAAGAAATTGGATCTTTATGAAAATATTTGATCTTTTGAAAATTCAATCTAGCTTTTACCCTAGATAAGTTTTCCGGAATAACCCTTCACCGGTGTTTGCAAATTATTTTTGTGGGTTTGGTGGGTTTCAGATTTGAAAATTTTAGCTCAAAACTTGCGGTTTTGTGTCACCCACTTGCTAACCTTGTATTTGGAAAGCAACATGTCCAGTTTACTTGTCCCGTATATTACCTTTCGATAAACTACCGTCCAGTTGTAAAGGAAAGCGTTGAACAAGCAACTGTTAAGGCAATGTCCCCTGACATGCTTTTAATTATGGTCTATAACGTGTCGGACGCAATTACTATCCTTGGTAGGAGTAATAGTAAAGCTCACCCTTATGATTTTTTGGTCTGGCACAAGGTCCTGTCTTTGACCACTATGCAACCACCGTTCTTACGGTTGACACCCGATTTGGTTCAGGTGACCTAATGAATTCCAGGTGAATTCCTAGGATTTTACGTTCAATGATAATGAACGCATTGAAAATGGGTTTTCAGAAAACAAATCGGTTTTAAATTGATCAAAATATTTTCTCGTTCAAGCTCGAGTTTAGATATCATCGAATTCCATGAGTTTGTAATTCTCAATCTTTAAAGTCAATCTCAAGGATTGAGTAATATCAGTCTTAAAAGCTGATTTTTAATCTTTAAGGAGATTATCCTTTCTGGGGGTCTAATTCATTAGTCTTATCAAGCTAATTTTCACGGCGCCCTCCTCATTTTACGAGACAGATCCTCTCATGGTTAGGATAAGTCTGACCACTTGGCGACCCTGTTTGATGCTGAGGTCCGTGGATTTCCTGCTGATTTTAGAGATGACTTTTCTAGATTTTTCGTCAACCTACAGCTGGTCTGGACGATAACTTCTTGACCTAAATCAAGAAGCGCGTGTCTTTTTCGGAAGACTTTACTTCCTTTTAATGATGGAATTGATTCATCGTGTAGATCCATCTCTTCTTTTCTTTCATCGGGTAAAATGGTTTAGTTTAGTCCAAAGCAAAAGTATTTTCAGTTATTTGTTACAGATATATGTGACATATGTTTAAGATAACTTGGTAAATTTTCCCACACTTGGCTTTTATTTTTCTTTTTATCGTCCTCTATTCCATTTTAAATGAATTTCAACATTTTGGTTTGTTTCTCAATTTATGTCCTTTCCGAGGTTACAATAATTTCGGTGTTAACACCTAGTTTTATCGTTCATAAATATGTATAAACATGATTTTGAGTTCATTTAATTGAAAATTTTGAAAAATTTTACTAGAATTGGGTAGTCAGTATATAAGACTAGGGCTGTTCTTTATTAGAGAGCACTAGATTCTAATACAACTACTACGTTACTAGTATTTTTAATGGTAACCAAGTGTATAAAGATAAAAATTTTAAAAATCCGAAAGAATTTAACCCCTTCCCACACTTAAGATCTTGCAATGCCCTCATTTGCAAGAAATCAGTACAATTTAAATTATTGAGGGTGATTAGCGTAGAAATGATTAAATTTTACCAAAGTTTCCAAACATATTGGCGTTTGTTTGCTGAATGATAAATGGTGCATATCATTTGTTCATTTCGTCTGTTGTTACATCACATTTATTTGTCATCTTGTCGTCAAAATTAGTAGCTTTTGCTGAACTTAATGCCAATCTTTGAAAATGCGCTGTTTTATCCTGTTTTGTACAATCGACAATATACATACATACAAATATAATCATGCATGGCAATTTGAAATGGGACTTAATATCCCACTTTCAAATTCTAAATATGAAATATTAGTACACAATAATAATAAAATAATAAAAATTACACAAATATATCCAATAACATAAGTTTAAACATGAAAAAGTCAAAAGATAAAAACATAAAAATCATAAAAATAACCAAATGGAACTAAATCAGTCTGGATAGGGGTTCCAGTTCATCTCATCGGGTGGGTTCCATTGTTGGTTATAGGTGTTCTGATAGGCTTGGTCATAGTCATACCGGTTAAAGGGTGGTCGGATATCGGGGCTATGTGGCGGAAAATGAGCAGGTCGAGTAGGTACATAGTTATTTGGTACCTGATATGATAGCTGGCTCATGATTTGGTGCTGATGAACTAACCAGCTATCGTGTTGGCGTCGCCTATAATCCTCGTATACTCGCTCGGAGTTCCACTGCTCATACATACTATGTCTTGCCGATTTCGTCATTGCTTCCTCATCTATACGAACGTGGACGTCAAGAATAGCATCTCGAAAGACATCCCTAATGTCTTCCGATTCCTTCATTTCCTCGTCTGAGCCTCTCTCTACCTGAGGATGAGATCCCTCATAGGGTACTGCCTGGTTACGTCTACTTTTCAATACCTTAGCACCCACATAAACTTTCAATCCTAAGGGCTCAACCTGTTCTCTACAATCTGTAATGGACCCCCTTGGTTCCTATCAACACCTAAATACTCTCCAATGAGAGTAACAAAAATACCTCCTCCTATTATACTCCCGTCCTGCATAAAGTAACAAATTCGGTGTTTGAATAGGTTTAATTATTTGAACATTTACCTCCATGTGACCATTTTCCGCATTTGTGACATCTTTCTAGGTGTCGTGCTCTTCTTTTTGCTGCGGATTTTGATTTTCCTTTACCAAATTGTAACTTATTATCTTCGCATCTGGATTCTTTTCTAACTCCGTCCATTCTTTCTCTGATTACTGATACTATTTCACTCGGAAGTGTGTCATTATTACGTTTAGTGATCAAAGCGTGTAGCATTAGACCATGGTTTAGTTCACAGGCAGTCTTCATTTTGTAAAAACCTAAAAAAATAAAAATTCAGAATGGGGGGAGAAGACTAGTTCTTTAGGGTCTGCTAGGGAAAGACCATTCAGGTTCCATTTTCGAGAACTACACGAAAACAGACAATCTAACTCTAACAGAAATACATATTATCTTTTAAAGACTTGATTCTCCCCACACTTAGTTAGCTGTGGTGTCGAAATTATGATTAACTTCGTTGTCGACTTCCATCGGACTATCTATATAATGTTTAACTCTGTGACCATTAACTTTAAATTCAATCCCATTTGAATTTATTAATTCTATCGTTCCGTATGGGAAAATTCTTTTGACTATGAATGGTCCAGACCATCTTGATTTCAATTTTCCAGGAAATAGCTTGAATCGCGAATTGAAAAGAAGAACTCTGTCTCCTTCTTTAAATTCTTTTGAACTTCTGATTCTTTTATCATGCCATTTCTTCGTTCTTTCTTTATAGATTAACGAATTTTCGTATGCTTCATGTCTTAATTCTTCTAATTCGTTTAGTTGACTTAATCGTAGACGTTCGGCTTCATGTAAATCAAGATTACATGTCTTCAAAGCCCAAAACGCTTTGTGTTCAATTTCTACTGGAAGATGACATGCTTTTCCATAAACAAGTCTAAAAGGTGTGGTTCCAATTGGAGTTTTGTAGGCTGTTCTAAAAGCCCAGAGTGCATCCTCCAATTTAATGGACCATTCTTTCGGATTTGATCCTACGGTTTTCTCTAGAATACGTTTTAAAGCTCGGTTGGTATTTTCAACTTGTCCACTTGTTTGTGGATGATATGCGGTGGAGATTTTATGAGTTACTCCATATCTTTTAAGAACTTTCTCAAGTTGATTATTACAGAAATGAGTACTCCGATCACTTATTAAAGCTTTCGGTGTTCCAAACCTTGCAAAAAGACGTTTTAAAAAGTTGACTACAACTCGTGCATCGTTAGTTGGGAGAGCTTGTGCTTCCGCCCATTTAGATACATAATCAATGGCTACGAGAATATAGAGATTATTATGTGATTTTAGAAATGGACCCATAAAGTCAATACCCCAAATGTCAAATATTTCACATACTTGGATGACATTTTGTGGCATTTCATCACGTTGACTTATTTTTCCGGCCCTTTGACAAGCATCACAGGATTTGCAAAGAAGGTGTGCGTCTTTGTAAATTGTAGGCCAATAGAATCCAGCATCATAAACTTTTCTTGCTGTTAGTTGAGGCCCATAATGCCCTCCTGTTGGTCCTGTGTGACAATGGTTTAATATTTTACTGGCTTCATTTCCAAATACACATCGGCGTATTATTCCATCGGGACAACTTTTAAACAAATGTGGATCTTCCCAGAAATAGTGTTTTATATCACTGAAGAATTTCTTTCGTTTTTGGTACGATAATCCTTTTTCAAGGAATCCACAAACTAAGTAGTTTGCATAGTCTGCAAACCATGGGATTTCTTTATAATCTATCTTCAATAGATATTCATCAGAAAAGTTGTCTTGTATGGCCGATTCATTTAGAACTTCTAATTCGGGATTTTCAAGTCGAGAAAGATGATCAGCGGCGAGATTTTCTGCTCCTCTTTTATCTCGGATTTCAATATCAAACTCTTGTAAGAGTAAGATCCAACGGATTAATCTTGGTTTAGCATCTTGTTTTGAAAATAGGTATCTAAGAGCAGAATGGTCGGTATAGACCACCGTTTTTGCTAGAACGAGATATGATCGAAATTTGTCAAAAGCAAAGACAATAGCAAGGAGTTCTTTCTCAGTAGTTGTATAGTTCGTTTGTGCTCCTTGTAACGTCTTACTAGCATAATATATAGGTTGAAATCGTTTTTCAATCCTTTATCCTAAAACGGCTCCCATTGCAAAATCACTTGCATCGCACATTAGTTCAAATGGTAGATTCTAATTTGGTGTTATCATGATCGGCGCATTAGTTAGTTTTTCTTTAAGAATATTAAAAGATTTGATACACTCATCTGAAAAGATGAATGGAGCATCCTTTTGTAGGAGTTTATTCATAGGAGTGGCAATTTTAGAAAAATCTTTTATGAAACGTCGGTAAAAACCGGCATGCCCTAGAAAACTCCTAACTCCTCTAACATTGGTGGGATGTGGAAGTTTAGCAATTACATCTACTTTAGCTCTATCCACTTCAATTCCTTCTTTTGAAATGTTATGACCAAGAACGATGCCTTCTTTAACCATGAAATGGCATTTTTCCCAATTAAGTACTAGATTTGATCGTTCGCATCTAATAAGCATTCGTTCCAGATTAACTAGACATGATTCAAATGTATCACCGAAGACTGAAAAATCATCCATGAAAACTTCCATGCATTCTTCTATCAAGTCGTGAAAAATCGCCATCATACACCTTTGAAAGGTTGCAGGGGCGTTACAAAGTCCAAATGGCATGCGTTTGTAAGCAAAAGTACCATAAGGGCACGTGAATGTGGTTTTCTCTTGGTCTTCGGGTGCTATTGGAATTTGAAAATATCCGGAAAATCCATCTATAAAACAATAGTAACTATTTCCGGCTAATCCTTCCAACATTTGATCTATAAAAGGTAAGGGAAAGTGATCTTTTCTGGTGGCGTCATTTAATTTTCTATAATCAATACACACACGCCATCCTGTTACAGTCCTAGTAGGAATAAGCTCATTTTTCTCATTTGTAATGACAGTCATGCCACCCTTCTTAGGCACGCATTGAACTGGGCTTACCCATGGACTATCAGAGATTGGATAAATTAGACCTGCGTCTAGCAGTTTAATAATCTCTTTCTTAACTACATCTTGCATATTAGGATTTAGTCTTCGTTGGCGTTGCACATACGTTTTATGACCTTCTTCCATAAGGATTTTATGTGTGCAATACGAAGGACTTATTCCTTTAATATCATGAATCTTCCATGCAATGGCTGGTTTATGAGCTTTCAACACAAAATTGAGTTGTGATTTCTCATTTTCAGTAAGAGAAGACGATATTATTACAGGTAATTCAGATTCACCATGTAAATAAGCGTATTCCAAATGGTTTGGAAGTGGCTTTAACTCTAATTTCGGAGGTTCTTCTATCGATGATTTATATCGATATCTGTCTTCTTCTTTTAGCATTTGAATTTCTTCTGTTGTTGGTTCATATCCATTAGCTATAAGTGTAGCTAACATTTCAGCTTCATCAATTGGTTCATTACCTTCTCCTAAAGAACATTCTCCTGTTCCTTGTAATTCTGGAAATTCTTCTAATAATTCTTCATGTGCATCTATAGTTTGAATATAATAACATGTATCATCTGCAGATTGCGGTTGTTGCATTGCTCTATCAACTGAAAAGGTAACACTCTCATCCTCTATACTTAGGGTCAATTTCTTACCGAACACGTCTATCATTGCTTTAGTCGTGTTTAAGAATGGTCTTCCTAATATGAGAGGAACTTGAGAATCTTCTTCCATGTCTAAAACAACAAAATCTACTGGAAATACTAAAGTACCAACTTTAACTAGCATGTTCTCCATTATCCCTCTAGGATATTTTATTGATCTATCGGCTAGTTGTATGCTTATTCTGGTTGGTTTCAATTCTCCAAGGTCTAGTTTAGCGTATAGTGAATACGGCATTAGATTTATACTAGCACCTAAGTCTGCCAATGCTTCTATTGAACTAAGACTACCCAGAAAACATGGAATTGTGAAACTTCCTGGATCAGATAATTTTTCTGGTATCTTATTCAACAGCACTGCTGAACAATTAGCATTCATAGTAACAGCCGAGAGTTCTTCCATTTTCTTTCTATTTGAGATTAGATCTTTCAAGAATTTAGCATATCTAGGCATTCCTGAAATCACATCAATGAAAGGAAGATTTACATTTATCTGTTTAAACATATCCAAGAATTTGGATTGCTCGGCTTCAAGTTTCTCTTTCTTCATTTTACTCGGGTAAGAAAGTGGTGGTTGGTATGGTTTAACATAAGGTTTAGCCTTAACTGTGTTATCTTCATTAACCTTTTCAACTACCGGTTCTTTTTCCTTATCTTGATCAGGTTGTGGTTCTTGTGGAGTAGGAATAGCTTCATCAGAAGTTACAGGTATTTCAGGTGGTTTAAGTGTTGTACCACTTCTTGTGGTAATGGCTTTAGCTGTTTCATTCCGGGGGTTAGCATTTGTATCACTAGGTAGACTTCCCGGTTTTCTTTCACCTATTATCCTTGCTAGGTTACTTACTTCTTGTTCCAGATTTTGAATAGAAGCTTGTTGATTTCTAAATGCTTGAGCATTTTGTTCATTAGTTTGTTTCTGAGATGTGAAAAACTGCGTTTGAGTTTCAACTAGCTTCGTCATCATATCTTCTAAATTCGGCTTTTTATCATCGGTTTGTTGTGGTGGTTTATTTTGAAAATTAGGTCTTTGCTGATTATAAGTATTATTGGATACTTGTTGATTGCTAGGACCTTGTTGGTTGTTTTATGGAATATTTCGGTTATAATTTTGGTTTTGATTGTAAATCGGTCTTGGCGGTTGATAATTATTCTGATAATTATTTCCAGGCCTTTGGTTTATGTATGAAATATTCTCTCTTTGTTCCATTGTTAATTCAATACTGAGACAATCTTTTGTCAAATGTTGTAGCGACCCCGACAAATCGTCAAGTGACGGCGTCGGCTACGTGGGTCCCATTACCTGATTATAAGTCTTTAAGATAACGTTTGACCAAAATATGTCGCCTTCATTTCAAAATAAAGATTGTTTCAAAGTTTACAAGAATTGTTCAACCAAAAGTTAAGTTACAACGTTATAGATACGATTGAAATCTAGGCGACACGGTTTAAAGTAAAGTCAAAAGACGCTCCATGAAATGCATGTATACTCGACATCCAAAGCAAGTATCAAATAATGAGCGGAAGCATGTATCACATATCGTGCAAGACCTGAGAAAAACATAGAAATCTGTCAACGAAAAACGTTGGTGAAATCATAGGTTTAGTAAGTAAATTGTATTGAACCACAAGGTTCTTTAAGAATTGCTCAACCAGAATCATTCACATTCCAAAATAGTATTTGTATCACGAGCACCCAATTATCAAGGCTTAACCGAATCTTCCCTCTGAATTTTGAATTTAGTGTTAGAACTTACACTATACATTGTTGAAATTATATTTCATTCACTAACGGTAGCGAACCGTCTGAATGAGGGTTTGTTAAACCCGTATGGCCACACAACATAATTACACGCTTACACTTACACCCTGCAAGTGGAACTAATGATAATTGGATTGAGGACTTTTGTTCAAACTCGTATGCATCTTTGTATTCGTATTTGTTCACAATGTAAAAGCATGAAAAGTAAATAAGTATGAAATGTATGTGTTTCTCAGCCCACGATGTAAAGAATAAAAGTGATTGAAAAAGTGGGACTATGATCTCACCTTGAGTGCAAGAGTTAATAAAGTACTTCGACAAGTAAACGCGTGCAAAGACAAAGCTAGTCTTGACCTAAACAAATAGGTTGTATCAATAACGATAATCACGAAGGGTAAAGATGTTCAATTAGTCCTATGGCTCGTTACGACTCGATTAAGTATAGCATGTGAATCACGTTGTCAAGTTTCATACAAGAAACAAGTATAAAAGCATGTTAGAACGATTGCATAAAAGTTTGGTTAAGTTTGACTAAAAGTCAAACTTGGTCAAAGTCAACGAAAAGTCAACGCGTTCGGGTCGGGTCCCGAACTATTTTTCTATGCTAAATATTCATATACAAGTATATTAAAACAAGTTTCATGTGAATCGGAGGTCGGTAGCTAGTCAAACATTTCGCGTGAAATGTGACAAAGTGAGCAGAATCTGGCCAGGCCAATCCGCGCGCCGCGCGGGGATGGGGCGCGCCGCGCCACCATCTGGGCAGAGATTTCTGGTCAGTTTTCAAAGTATGCACGAACCAAAACCTTTTCCAACCCAACTCTTGACCCGCAAACACTTATAATACCTATCATATATCGTTGGAAAGGTATTTTGACGAGGAATACAACTAACCACATATCATCAAACAAAAACATCAATTACAATAACCAAAAACTCGTCAATTGATCAAGAAAGGTTTATTTTCAAAGTTTCAAGTTCGTAAAACGTATTTTATGATTCGGGAATCCAATTTACACATACGATATGCCGTTTCGAAGGTAATGAAGCATACATTACTACTAAACACTAACAATTAACATTTCATGGCATTCAAGCATCAAAAGTTCATGTCAAGAACTATCAAACCCTAGTCAAACATCACAAAATCATTAATCGGGTTTTTGAAGTTTTCTTAATCAACCTACGCATCAAAACGAAGCTAGTGATACTAGTAACACAATTAAAACATGAACTTTAACAATCAAACAACATTTAATCTTCCAAAATGCAAGATTAAGCAAACCCATTTCAAAGTTCATATTAGTTACTCCAAATCGACAAATCGAGCAAACAAAACATATATTCATGTTATACACGAGCCATAGACACTAACTAACACAATTTCAAGTATATAAAACGAATTTAGAGAAATTTAGTGATTTTTAGAAAGTTACCCAAAATGGATGAAATTGGTACCAAATCGAAGAGGATGATGAGAGGATCACGAATATGTTGTCGGATTTGTTGTGAGCTTCCAAGATTGAATTTAGATGATGAATGATTGAATTGGGTGTTTGTGTGTGTGTTCTTGCTAGAGAGAAAGAGAGAGAGATGGAGGGATTGAATGGTGGTGATTGGGGTGGACTAGTTGACCTAGTCAACTAGTTTGCCCCGTGTCAATTTTAGTCCCTCGAGTTTAGAAGCGGGTGCGGGATTTAACCGATTGAATATTTTAAATTTCACGGGAGTACGGGAGATATTGAAATCCGATAACGAGAATATTTAAAACGTTACATAACAAAGGATACGAATCTAGATACGAAGGGTATTATTTAAAAAGAAAAAGACGGACGTTAAAATAATTTAACGGAAAAATGCGGGATGTTACATTATCCACACCTCAAAAGAAATTTCGTCCCGAAATTTAGTTGGAAGTAGTAGTCGATATCTCTTACTCGAGACTTAGAGTAGTAACCCTACGAATGTGTGAAGATACTTTCTTGGACATTCCACGAATCCGGATAGTCGGGGTGTTACGTTGTATTGAGGTTCGATTTCACGATCCATGATTTCAACCAGTTTTCCCATGAAGAGGAGTTTGTCATCAATAGTTGGTGCATCTAAAAGGATTGCACATTCCTGTTCCGCATGACACGTTTCTAAGTTTGTTACACGAAATGTAGGATAAATGGAAACTTAACTGAGTCGGAAGTTCTAAACGGTAGGAAGCGGTTCTAATACGCCCCAAGGTTTCAAAAGGTTCAATATTGCGGTTATGACCTTCCTCGATTTCCCAAAATGGATTACACCTTTCCAAGGTGCGAGTTCTCAATATTACGCGATTACACACTGGGATTCGTGAGGTTTTCATCTAAGTTTGGTATAACTCTTCTGGCGACCATGGGTTGTCTCTAGCCCGCCTCGGACTTGAACGATCTCAATTGTTGTTTCTTGATGGAGTTCAGATTTGGCGATTTGCTTGCCGCATGCTTTGGTTAAATGAACAGGGGTATGACATTTGCGGTCATATAGGGTTTCGGAAGTGCTGCGTTAATATACGAGTGATAGCTGTCGTAGTAAGGGGAATTACTAAAGGTGACAATACCAGTCTGTAACATGTCTTTCCAAGATTGAATCGTACGTTTGCTCGGTTCGTCGGTCGTGGGAGATACGCGGTACATATGTCTAAGCGGGTTCCCAAGGTCTCTTGCAACGCTAGAGGTGAAACGAGTATTTCATTACGGGATATTTGACAAAGATACTCCGTGTTGGAATAGAATCTCTTAAGATATGTTTGAACAAGTCAGTTAGGGTTCGAAAAATGTTCGTTAGGACTATTCACCCTCGTGGCGAATACTAATATAATATGAGGAATTTCTCTATCCATGGAGAAATGTCACAAGGAGTTTCCTTAAACGGAAATGCGAGCGATAAAGATAGGAGTGAAATGAGGACTGAGAATAGGATGAGCTTACATCTCGAGGTCGCCATAACGCGCCTCTAGTTGTCGAAAATTGAAGTCTGGAAGAGAAACAAGATAGTACACGTAGTTGTATAGTTCGGGGTTGAATAATAGTTGGCCGATTATCAGAAACACAAGGACGTTAAGTCAAAGAAGAGTGAAGTATCGTTGGATTGTGTGTTATCTTAAATTCCAGTAATATCAGACAGTAACGGTGAAATAACAGAGGTATGTGTGTGGTACGTGATGACGAGAAAGTTGATCGGATCCACAATTTAGTATTCGAATTCTTCGTGTAAAATAACGAATTTCAGTTCCGTTGATTTCGAGTCGAGAGAGTATGCCTTTCGGGCGTTTAAGTAGAATTATTTCCATGTTTGAGTTCCATCTGTTGCTATACGATTTTAACTAGAAATGTTGGTGTGAAGAATCACGCTCAAGGTTCGAACACGGAGAGGTTTAAAGTTTTCCCTTAGTGAGTTAACGAGTGTAAAAGTCGGGTAACACGAGAAAAGTCAGAAATGAATCTTCGGTGATAACAGGCGAGATCTAAGATTTTACGAATACAAGTCTGAGTTGGGAGAGTTTCCTGATTACATGTGGCTTGATTTCGAGATTGATTGTAATGCCTTGACCATTAACATCATGGTCTAGAAAATTGGACTTCGTTCAACAGAAATTCTCACTCGGAGAATTTGGTATAAAGTTGCTCTTTTCTCAAAAGTTCGAGCGTAAGATGGTGATGTTGTTCGTTTTCCTTCTTTACTTAAATAAGTTAAGATGTCATCTATAAATACGATAACAGATTAGTCTATATGAATTTGCATACGCGGTTCAAGAGGTTTATGGATACGGGCGAGCCCTAAATAAATCAAACGGTACTAAGAGAGTTTTACAACTAACGTTGCGAGTTCGGAAAGTGGCTTAGGAGACATCGTCTCACTTAACCCCCAATTGATGATAACCGGAACGGAGGTCGATTTGGAACATACGGGATTCGTGCAAATAATCATGAGGTCATGGATGCGAGGGAGAGGGTATCGGTTTCCAACCGAAAATTACTCAGTTCACAATAATCTATACAAGATGATGGGGAAATATTTTTTTTTTTTTTTTTTTTTTTTTTTTTTTTTTTTTTTTTTTTACGAAAAGGTTTCGAGCTCCCTAGTTCTATAGGTGTCAAGTCAAAAGTCTTAACGTATATCCTCCAATAAAATTTATAGGCACACAATATTTTTCCGTTGGTCACTTAAATCGTCTAAGTAATATCTAGGGAAAGAAAAAAAAAAAAAGTGGAATGTAAAGAGCACGAGTCAAAGACTTGGTTAATAAACATCTAGCGGTAATCGAATCGAATCGAATAAGTATGAAATATACTGTTTGTTGTGAAGAAACGTACCCGTGACTAGTCCATCGTCGTCTCGGGCATCCTAGGTGTCGATGTTGAAAGTTCAACGGCGTGCGTTGGGGTTGATTTTCTTGTTTGGGCACGCACTCCTAAAATGACCCGGTTGGCCACATTCAAAACAAACACCCGTCTTGGGTGCATTGGGCTCCTTTTGAGCGACGGGAGCGGTATTCCTACAATCGTGGGCTACATGGCCACTTCTTTGACACTTCAAGCAAAATGGTTTGCCACATTCGCCTAAATGATGTTTGTAGCACTCGTTACAATACGGTAGGTGTCCGGTATAACCTTTCTTGCCGTTGGGGATGAAGGGCTTCTTGGCGAGGTTGTTGTAATTGCTTGATTGGGGGGCTTCCCATTTCCTTTTGTTGTCACCCGACTTATCCTCGGCTTTAGGTGCCGGCACTTCAATCTCGTCCACTGTTTCAATCAATTGGCGGGCCATATTCAAAGCCTCTTGGTGGTTAGCGGGTTTGGATGACATTACTCCTTGTTTGATGCTCTTGGGGAGACCATCCATGTAAAGTTCAACCCTTAAAGATTCGGGGTTCACAAGATTTGGGCACATCAAGCAAGTTCGGAGAATCGTTGATTATAGGCCTTAAGGTCATTCCCGACCGCTTTTAAAGTTCTTAGTTCGTGTTCGAGCTTACGGGTCTCTTCGCGCGGGAAGTATTCGGTGATCATCTTTTTCTTTAAGTCGGCCCATGAGAGTGTGTGGGCTTCATCGATACCCACCGACAGCACATATGTATTCCACCATGTGAGGGCGATACCGGCAAAAGTGTGGGTGGAATATTTGACTTTGTCTTGGTCCCGACAACCGCTTATGCTAAAAACGGCTTCTGTTTGCTCAAACCATCGGGTGAGCACAACCGGTCCTCCGGTCCCATCGAAGGTGTGAGGTTTGCACCCCATGAAAGTTTTGTAGGAGCAACCCTCGTTTGAATTTCCGGCTCCATGGTTGTTGTGGTTGTGGTGGTTATTGATGTCGGAGGAGGTACTAGCCATAGCCGCACCTATGGCGGTGGCTATCATACGTTGGAGGGCTTGTTCGGGAGTTTCGGGAGGAGCGCGTCGACGAGCCATCGTTCCTTCATGACACAAGAATATCGTTGGTTAGTATTCTAAATAATACTAACCGCGATATGGAATAAAGATAAAGAGAAAATTATCCTTGACTCGCCTTAAATTCTTTATGTCATAATGTCGGAACGTCCATGTGAATCACCGTAATATAATCCCGGAAATTATATTACCCTGATTCTCATGTGCATTTAACATTACTTCATAAAGTCAAGGTGGCGCATCAACAAAATTTATCAACGTAAGATCAAGATCGAATACGAGTTAGATATGATAGAAGAGTTCGAGTATAAATGCACAAATAGTCAAGTAATTCCTACTTCAGTCTATATGCCGGTTGTAGTCTAGATTCACCTATGTACCTTATGACTCGGGGTGAACACAAATGAACTCTAAATCCCTACAACCAAGGCTCTGATACCACCTGTAGCGACCCCGACAAATCGTCAAGTGACGGCGTCGGCTACGTGGGTCCCATTACCTGATTATAAGTCTTTAAGATAACGTTTGACCAAAATATGTCGCCTTCATTTCAAAATAAAGATTGTTTCAAAGTTTACAAGAATTGTTCAACCAAAAGTTAAGTTACAACGTTATAGATACGATTGAAATCTAGGCGACACGGTTTAAAGTAAAGTCAAAAGACGCTCCATGAAATGCATGTATACTCGACATCCAAAGCAAGTATCAAATAATGAGCGGAAGCATGTATCACATATCGTGCAAGACCTGAGAAAAACATAGAAATCTGTCAACGAAAAACGTTGGTGAAATCATAGGTTTAGTAAGTAAATTGTATTGAACCACAAGGTTCTTTAAGAATTGCTCAACCAGAATCATTCACATTCCAAAATAGTATTTGTATCACGAGCACCCAATTATCAAGGCTTAACCGAATCTTCCCTCTGAATTTTGAATTTAGTGTTAGAACTTACACTATACATTGTTGAAATTATATTTCATTCACTAACGGTAGCGAACCGTCTGAATGAGGGTTTGTTAAACCCGTATGGCCACACAACATAATTACACGCTTACACTTACACCCTGCAAGTGGAACTAATGATAATTGGATTGAGGACTTTTGTTCAAACTCGTATGCATCTTTGTATTCGTATTTGTTCACAATGTAAAAGCATGAAAAGTAAATAAGTATGAAATGTATGTGTTTCTCAGCCCACGATGTAAAGAATAAAAGTGATTGAAAAAGTGGGACTATGATCTCACCTTGAGTGCAAGAGTTAATAAAGTACTTCGACAAGTAAACGCGTGCAAAGACAAAGCTAGTCTTGACCTAAACAAATAGGTTGTATCAATAACGATAATCACGAAGGGTAAAGATGTTCAATTAGTCCTATGGCTCGTTACGACTCGATTAAGTATAGCATGTGAATCACGTTGTCAAGTTTCATACAAGAAACAAGTATAAAAGCATGTTAGAACGATTGCATAAAAGTTTGGTTAAGTTTGACTAAAAGTCAAACTTGGTCAAAGTCAACGAAAAGTCAACGCGTTCGGGTCGGGTCCCGAACTATTTTTCTATGCTAAATATTCATATACAAGTATATTAAAACAAGTTTCATGTGAATCGGAGGTCGGTAGCTAGTCAAACATTTCGCGTGAAATGTGACAAAGTGAGCAGAATCTGGCCAGGCCAATCCGCGCGCCGCGCGGGGATGGGGCGCGCCGCGCCACCATCTGGGCAGAGATTTCTGGTCAGTTTTCAAAGTATGCACGAACCAAAACCTTTTCCAACCCAACTCTTGACCCGCAAACACTTATAATACCTATCATATATCGTTGGAAAGGTATTTTGACGAGGAATACAACTAACCACATATCATCAAACAAAAACATCAATTACAATAACCGAAAACTCGTCAATTGATCAAGAAAGGTTTATTTTCAAAGTTTCAAGTTCGTAAAACGTATTTTATGATTCGGGAATCCAATTTACACATACGATATGCCGTTTCGAAGGTAATGAAGCATACATTACTACTAAACACTAACAATTAACATTTCATGGCATTCAAGCATCAAAAGTTCATGTCAAGAACTATCAAACCCTAGTCAAACATCACAAAATCATTAATCGGGTTTTTGAAGTTTTCTTAATCAACCTACGCATCAAAACGAAGCTAGTGATACTAGTAACACAATTAAAACATGAACTTTAACAATCAAACAACATTTAATCTTCCAAAATGCAAGATTAAGCAAACCCATTTCAAAGTTCATATTAGTTACTCCAAATCGACAAATCGAGCAAACAAAACATATATTCATGTTATACACGAGCCATAGACACTAACTAACACAATTTCAAGTATATAAAACGAATTTAGAGAAATTTAGTGATTTTTAGAAAGTTACCCAAAATGGATGAAATTGGTACCAAATCGAAGAGGATGATGAGAGGATCACGAATATGTTGTCGGATTTGTTGTGAGCTTCCAAGATTGAATTTAGATGATGAATGATTGAATTGGGTGTTTGTGTGTGTGTTCTTGCTAGAGAGAAAGAGAGAGAGATGGAGGGATTGAATGGTGGTGATTGGGGTGGACTAGTTGACCTAGTCAACTAGTTTGCCCCGTGTCAATTTTAGTCCCTCGAGTTTAGAAGCGGGTGCGGGATTTAACCGATTGAATATTTTAAATTTCACGGGAGTACGGGAGATATTGAAATCCGATAACGAGAATATTTAAAACGTTACATAACAAAGGATACGAATCTAGATACGAAGGGTATTATTTAAAAAGAAAAAGACGGATGTTAAAATAATTTAACGGAAAAATGCGGGATGTTACAAATGTGGTCCTCCACACTGGTCACAACTAATTCGTATTGAGTGAATATCCTTAGTCATCTTTTTCATTCGTCTCTCCACATCATCTATCTTTGCGGAAATGGAATCTAAGTCATGGCTAGAATCGGCTCTAGCTGCTTTAGATGATCTAATGATATCTTTTTCTTGGTGCCACTCATGTGAGTGGGAAGCAGTGTTATCAATAATTTTGTAAGCATCAGTTTCGGTTTTCTTCATAATAGAACCACCAGCTGCTATATCTATGTCTTTTCTTGTAGTGATGTCGCATCCTTGGTAGAATATTTGTACTATTTAACAGGTGTCTAAACCATGTTGCGGACATCCTCTTAATAACTTTCCATATCTAGTCCACGCCTCATATAGAGTTTCATTTGGTTTCTGTGTAAACGTAACAATTTCTGCTTGAAGTCTTACGGCATTAGATGCCGGAAAGAATTGTTTAAGAAATTTTTCAACTAAAACGTCCCATGTATCAATCGCCCCTTCAGGTAATGATTCCAACCAATCTTTGGCTTCTCCCTTTAAAGTCCAGGGAAATAACATGAGATATATATGTTCATCCTCTACTTCTCGAATTTTAAATAGTGTGTAGATCCTATTAAAGGTACGTAGATGTTCATTTGGATCTTCCTTCGGCGCACCACTAAATTGGCATTGATTAGTCACCATGTGTAGAATTTGTCCTTTGATTTCATAGTCTGGCGCATTAATGTCTGGATGAGTTATTGCGTGACCTTGGCCAGTGCGTTTAGCTCTCATTCGGTCTTCCATACTTAAAGGTTCCAGATTCTCCATAATTGAATTTGTTGAATCGGAATCACTAGAGGATTCTGATTTAATGGTTCGTTCCTCAACAATCTCTGTTTGAATGATTGGTGGTTCCGGGGGAAAGTTTAGTGGTTCAGGATCTACGAACCGTTCCTGAATATTCTCCGGATTCTCAATTGTGAGGTCGGGTTCAAAAAATGGATTATTGGAAATTTGAACTGAAGTACTTGGTCGACTGGATGACGTTTCTAAAGAAAAATCAATGGTGGTAATATTTGCTAAATGTCTTGATCTAGTTACAGGTGGTGAACGTACAAAAGGTGGTGAACGTCTTGCTCGGTGCATTCACTGAATATCCTATTAGTTTTTAAAAGGAAAGAAAAATTATAATAAGTTATCCAATCAATAGACTTTTCTGATTTTGCCCCGTTTCGAATAGCCAAAAGATGCAGCAGAGGGGCAGGATTTGTTTGGTCTCAATATAATTGAGGACTGTTTGGCTCCAATAACCCGGTCCACGTACAAATCCAACTATTACTACGAACCAGAAAATTTTGATGTCTATCAATTTAACCACTTAAAATAAATTTTCGTAATTTTAAGAAATTTAGATAAGAAGTAGAATAAAAATCTATGTCCTAAAACTAGAATAGCGAGAAATAAGAAAGAAAAAGAGTTCGTCGAAAAAGGTCGAAAAAGAAAAATGGTTGAAAAATAAAAGGTGACGGAAAAATAAAAGAAACTTATAAAACTTAAAACACTTGACTAACCTAACCTTATTACTACAACTAACTTAAAATTATAATCGCAAATTGAGATTACTAATTGGAATGATAATTGATACATAGTAAAAGGTGTGTAAAAATATTAAAGCTTACAGGAAAAACTAAATCCCAAATGGAAATAACTTAAAAAGAAACTAAAACTTAAAAAGGCGTCGCAAAATTCTAAAGCACTTAAATCTTAGTCTAAAGAAAAAGCACTTAAGGAATTCTACGGCAAAGCCTAAAAATCTAGAAGTAAAAATAATTATGGCAAAAACTATGAATTAAAATTAATATGAGCGAAAAATACAAATATTACGCTAAAACGATTAAAAAGGGACAAAATATAAAAATATATAAAAAGTTGTAAAAAGTACAATTTTTATAAAAATATTATTTTTATATTATTTATTTTATAAAACTATTAATTTTACAATTTAAATAAACTAATTAAACTAAAAATACAAATTAATAATAAAAACTAAATTAATATATGTTATATATAACCCTAATTAGGGTTTAAATATAATAATTATTATTATTATCCGTAATTAATGCAGGCTGCAGTCTGGCGTGTCAGATGGGCTCATGCGATCGCATGAGTCCTCAGTTGCCCAGCCATGCGATCGCATGGGCTAGGGTTTCGGGCCAAGAGCTGGGCTGCTACAGTGTTCGGGCCGAATTAATTATTTTTTTTTTGCTGTAAAATATAAAATATATTTATTAATTAAATAAAACTTATATTTTTACAAACTAAAAAAAAATAGAAATAAAGAAACTTTATAAAACTTAAATATTTACCAAACTCTAAAAAAAAAAAATATTTATATTTTTATTTTTCTTTTTATATTTTCGAATATTTAAAACGTATTTTTATAAAAACGAATTTTAATAAAAGTAAACTAAAAATTCTTTTTTTTTATTAGCGTTGCGCTTCCGGCTTTTAAGCTAGATTGGTCCCCGGCAGCGGCGCCAAAAATACTTGATGTTTTAGCAGAGAGGTATAAAATAGCTTATATTTTTACAGGAAATACTATTAAATACGATACAATTTTACACAAGATATTTATTTATTTAGAGAATGGATATACTTAAACCTTGCTACAACACTTATAGGCAGTGTACCTAATCGTACAGTAGTGTAGTTTTTAGTAAGTCCGGTTCGTTCCACAGGGAAATCTTAAAACAAAGCTTAACGCTATATTAGTTTACTTTTATAAAAATACAAATATATATATATAAGTAATATTATTATTATAAAGGGGGGTTTTTACCGTTTAATGACTGGTTTGTCGATTTTAAAACTTTAGTCGCAGTTAAAACCAAATGTAAAATAAAAAATAAATACAAGACTTAAATTAAAGCGTAAAGTAAATAACGATAATGAAATTGCGATTAATAAAAATGCGATAAAATAAACTTGCGATAATTAAAAAGTACGATAATTAAAAGTGCAATTAAATACAATAACAATAAAAATTCGATAATTAGAAGTGCAATTAAATATAAAATAAAGGAAATTAAATATGAAATAAAAGAATTATGCTTATTTAAACTTCCGTAATCATGATGTTTGACGTGTTGATTTTAGTTTTATGCCCATGGGTTAATTGTCCTTTGTCCTGGATTATTTAATATGTCCGTCTGGTTTTTGTCCATAACAGTCCATCAGTCATAAATATAAAGTGCGAGTGTCCTCGTCAAATTATCCTTATACCCGAAGTTAAATATTCCAACTAATTGGGGACTTAAAGTGTAACAAGATTTTAATACTTTGTTTAATAATTACACCAGGATGTCGACTGAGTGTAACCCAAGGTTTTAATATTTTGTTATCAATTATACCAAGTGTCCTTGTACATAATTTCACCCCTGTTTTAATTATTCTAGTGGCTATTAATCCATTCCCGTGTCCGGTTAAATGAACGATTATTCGTACATATAAATACCCCGCCCATTATATTATAATTTCACCCCTGTTTTAATTATTCTAGTGGCTATTATATTATATTATATTTATGTGCATAGTTGACTTGTAATTTTTAGTCCGTTGCGTCGAGCGTTGAGAGTTGACTCTGGTCCCAGTTCCGGATTTTCGAACGTCCTTGCGTACAATTTAATATCTTGTACTTTGTGTTTTGAATCTTGTACTCTTGTAATTTCGAGACGTTTCTTATCAATAATTGGAACCTCTTGGATTGTATTTTGTACTTTTGAGCTTTTTGGTCGTTTGCGTCTTCAATTTGTCGAATCTGTCTTTTGTCTTCATCTTTTATTATTTAAACGAATATCACTTGTAAATAGAACAATTGCAACTAAAAGCTTGTCTTTCTTGAGGAATAATGCTATGAAATATATGTTCGTTTTTAGCATTATCAAATATTCCCACACTTGAGCGTTGCTTGTCCTCAAGCAATATCGTCTTGAAATACTAGAATCACTTCTTTATTCTTCACACTTTGTACATCAGTGATTTCTATACGGCGGTATAAACAATGATAGTAACGATAGAACCATGGTTAAAGGTGGGTGTGTCATCCACAGTTGCCTCGGGTTTAGGTCAACGACACTTGCAATCAAATAGCTGATTTACTTTCGGTTTCCAAAGCAAAGTGCACATTTGAAAGGCGGTTTACAGTCCCACATGACTATGAAAATGGATCTTTATGAAAATATTTGATCTTTTGAAAATTCAATCTAGCTTTTACCCTAGATAAGTTTTCCGGAATAACCCTTCACCGGTGTTTGCAAATTATTTTTGTGGGTTTGGTGGGTTTCAGATTTGAAAATTTTAGCTCAAAACTTGTGGTTTTGTGTCACCCACTTGCTAACCTTGTATTTGGAAAGCAACACGTCCAGTTTACTTGTCCCGTATATTACCTTTCGATAAACTACCGTCCGGTTGTAAAGGAAAGCGTTGAACAAGCAACTGTTAAGGCAATGTCCCCTGACATGCTTTTAATTATGGTCTATAACGTGTCGGACGCAATTACTATCCTTGGTAGGAGCAATAGTAAAGCTCACCCTTATGATTTTTTGGTCTGGCACAAGGTCCTGTCTTTGACCACTATGCAACCACCGTTCTTACGGTTGACACCCGATTTGGTTCAGGTGACCTAATGAATTCCAGGTGAATTCCTAAGATTTTACGTTCAATGGTAATGAACGCATTGAAAATGGGTTTTCAGAAAACAAATCGGTTTTAAATTGATCAAAATATTTTATCGTTCAAGCTCGAGTTTAGATATCATCGAATTCCATGAGTTTGTAATTATCAATCTTTAAAGTCAATCTCAAGGATTGAGTAATATCAGTCTTAAAAGCTGATTTTTAATCTTTAAGGAGATTATCCTTTCTGGGGGTCTGATTCATTAGTCTTATCAAGCTAATTTGCACGGCGCCCTCCTCATTTTACGAGACAGATCCTCTCATGGTTAGGATAAGTCTAACCACTTGGCCACCCTGTTTGATGCTGAGGTCCGTGGATTTCCTGCTGATTTTAGAGATGACTTTTCTAGATTTTTCGTCAACCTACAGCTGGTCTGGACGACAACTTCTTGACCTAAATCAAGAAGCGCGTGTCTTTTTTGGAAGACTTTACTTCCTTTTAATGATGGAATTGATTCATCATGTAGATCCATCTCTTCTTTTCTTTCATCGGGTAAAATGGTTTAGTTTAGTCCAAAGCAAAAGTATTTTCAGTTATTTGTTACAGATATATGTGACATATGTTTAAGATAACTTGGTAAATTTTCCCACACTTGGCTTTTATTTTTCTTTTTATCGTCCTCTATTCCATTTTAAATGAATTTCAACATTTTGGTTTGTTTCTCAATTTATGTCCTTTCCGAGGTTACAATAATTTCGGTGTTAACACCTAGTTTTATCGTTCATAAATATGTATAAACATGATTTTGAGTTCATTTAATTGAAAATTTTGAAAAATTTTACTAGAATTGGGTAGTCAGTATATAAGACTAGGGCTGTTCTTTATTAGAGAGCACTAGATTCTAATACAACTACTACGTTACTAGTATTTTTAATGGTAACCAAGTGTATAAAGATAAAAATTTTAAAAATCCGAAAGAATTTAACTCATTCCCACACTTAAGATCTTGCAATGCCCTCATTTGCAAGAAATCAGTACAATTTAAATTATTGAGGGTGATTAGCGTAGAAATGATTAAATTTTACCAAAGTTTCCAAACATATTGGCGTTTGTTTGCTGAATGATAAATGGTGCATATCATTTGTTCATTTCGTCTGTTGTTACATCACATTTATTTGTCATCTTGTCGTCAAAATTAGTAGCTTTTGCTGAACTTAATGCCAGTCTTTGAAAATGCGCTGTTTTATCCTGTTTTGTACAATCGACAATATACATACATACAAATATAATCATGCATGGAAATTTGAAATGGGACTTAATAACCCACTTTCAAATTCTAAATATGAAATATTAGTACACAATAATAATAAAATAATAAAAATTACACAAATATATCCAATAACATAAGTTTAAACATGAAAAAGTCAAAAGATAAAAACATAAAAATCATAAAAATAACCAAATGGAACTAAATCAGTCTGGATAGGGGTTCCAGTTCATCTCATCGGGTGGGTTCCATTGTTGGTTATAGGTGTTCTGATAGGCTTGGTCATAGTCATACCGGTTAAAGGGTGGTCGGATATCGGGGCTATGTGGCGGAAAATGAGCAGGTCGAGTAGGTACATAGTTATTTGGTACCTGATATGATAGCTGGCTCATGATTTGGTGCTGATGAACTAACCAGCTATCGTGTTGGCGTCTCCTATAATCCTCGTATACTCGCTCGGAGTTCCACTGCTCATACATACTATGTCTTGCCGCGTTCGTCATTGCTTCCTCATCTATACGAACGTGGACGTCAAGAATAGCATCTCGAAAGACATCCCTAATGATTGGCGCATTAGTGAGTTTTTCTTTAAGAATATTAAAAGATTTGATGCATTCATCCGAAAAGATGAATGGAGCATCTTTTTCTAGGAGTTTATTCATTGGAGTGGCAATTTTAGAAAAGTCTTTTATGAAACATTAGTAAAAACTGGCATGCCCTAGAAAACTCCTAACTCCTATAACATTGGTGGGATGTGGAAGTTTAGCAATTACATCTACTTTAGCTCTATCCACTTCAATTCCTTTCTTTAAAATTTTATGACCAAGAACGATGCCTTCTTTAACCACGAAATGACATTTCTCCCAATTAAGTACTAGATTTGATTGCTCACATCTAATAAGCATTCGTTCAAGATTAACTAGACATGTTTCAAAAGTATCCCCGAAGACTGAAAAGTCATCCATGAAAACTTCCATGCATTCTTCTATCATGTCGTGAAAAATCGCCATCATGCACCTTTGAAAGGTTGCAGGGGTGTTGCAAAGTCCAAATGGCATGCGTTTGGAAGCAAAAGTACCATAAGGGCACGTGAATGTGGGTTTCTCTTGGTCCTCGGGTGCGATTGGAATTTTAAAGTATCTTGAAAAACCGTCAAGAAAACAATAGTAACTATTCCCAGCTAACCTTTCCAACATTTGATCAATGAAAGGTAAGGGAAAGTGATCTTTTCTGGTGGCGTCATTTAATTTTCTATAATCAATACAGACACGCCATTATGTTACAGTCCTAGTAGGAATAAGCTCATCTTTTTCATTTGTGATGACAGTAATGCCACCCTTCTTAGGTACACATTGAACTGGGTTTACCCATGGACTATCAGAGATTGGATAAATAAAACCTGCATCGAGCAGTTTAATAATTTCTTTCTTAATAACATCTTGCATATTTGGATTTAGTCTTCGTTAGCGTTACACATATGTTTTATGACCTTCTTCCATAAGGATTTTATTTGTGCAATACGAAGGACTTATGCCTTTAATGTCATGAATCTTCCATGCAATAGCTGGTTTATGAGCTTTTAGCACAGAAATGAGTTGAGATTTTTCATTTTCAGTAAGAGAACACGATATTATTACAGGTAATTCAGATTCACCATGTAAATAAGCGTATTCCAAATGGGTTGGAAGTGGTTTTAACTCTAATATCGGTGGTTCTTCTATCGATGATTTATATCGATATCTGTCTTCCTCTTTTAGCATTTGAAGTTCTTCTGTTATTGGTTCATATTCATTAGCCATAAGTGTAGCTAACATTTCAGCTTCATCAATTGGTTCAGTTCCTTCTCCTAAAGAACATTCTCCTGTTCTTTGTAATTTTGAAAATTCTTCTAACAATTCTGCATGTGAATCTATGGTTTGAATGTAATAACATGTATCATCTGCAGATTGCGGTTGTTGCATAGATCTATCAACAGAAAAGGTAACACTCTCGTCCTCTATACTTAGGGTCAGTTTCTTACCAAACGCGTCTATTATTGCTTTAGCTGTGTTTAAGAATGGTCTTCCTAATATAAGAGGAACTCGAGAATCTTCTTCCATGTCCAGAATAACAAAGTCTACTGGAAATATTAAAGTACCAACTTTAACTAGCATGTTTTCCATTATCCCTCTAGGATATTTTACTTATCGATCGGCTAGTTGTATGCTTATTCTTGTTCGTTTCAATTCTCCGAGGTCTAGTTTAGCATATAATGAATACGGCATTAGATTTATACTAGCACCTAAGTCTGCCAATGCTTCCATTGAACTAAGACTACCCAGAAAATATGGAATTGTGAAACTTCCTGGATCTGATAATTTTTCTGGTAGTTTATTCAACAGCACTGCAGAACAATTAGCATTCATTATAACAGCCGAGTGTTCTTCCATTTTCTTTCTATTTGTGATTAGATCTTTCAGGAATTTAGCATATCTTGGCATTCCTGAAATCACATCAATGAAAGGAATGTTGACATTTATCTGTTTAAACATATCCAAGAATTTGAATTGCTCGGCTTCAAGTCTTTATTTTCTCATTTTACTGAGGTAAGAAAGTGGTGGTTGGTATGGTTTAACATAAGGTTTTGCCTTAACTGTGTTATCTTCATTAACCTTTTCAACTATCGGTTCTGTTTCCTTCTCTTGCTCAGGTTGTGGTGCTTGTGGAGTAGGAAATGAGTCATCAGAAATTACAGGTATTTCAGGTGGTTTAAGTGTAATACCATTTCTTGTGGTAATGGCTTTAGCTGTTTCATTTCGGGGGTTAGCATTTGTATCGCTAGGTAGACTCCCCGGTTTTCTTTCACCTATCAACCTTGCTAGGTTACTTACTTTTTGTTCCAGATTTTGGATTGAATCTTGTTGATTTCTAGATGCTTGAGCATTTTGTTCATTAGTTTGTTTCTGAGATGTGAAAAACTGCATTTGAGATTCAACTAGCTTCGACATCATATCTTCTAAATTTGGCTTTTTTCATCGGTTTGTGGTGGTTTATTTGGAAAAATAGGTCTTTGCTGGTTATAAGTATTATTAGATACTTGTTGATTGCTAGGACCTTGTTGGTTGTTGTATGGAACATTTCGGTTATAATTCTGATTTTGATTGTAGTTCGGTCTTGGCAGTTGATAATTATTTTGATAATTATTTCCAGGCCTTTGGTTCATGTATGAAACATTCTCTCTTTGTTCCTTTGTTTGTTCAATACTGAGACAATCTTTTGTCAAATGTGGTCCTCCACACTGCTCACAACTAATTCGTATACAACTAATTCGTATTGCGTGAATATCTTTAGTCATCTTTTCCATTCGTCTTTCAAAAGCATCTAACTTTGCGAAAATGGAATCAAAGTCATGGCTAGAATCGGCTCTAGCCGCTTTAGATGATCTAACGATGTCTTTTTCTTGATGCCACTCATGTGAGTGGGAGGCTGTGTTATCTATAATTTTGTAAGCTTCAGTTGCGATTTTCTTCATAATGGAACCACCAGCTGCTATGTCGATGTCTTTTCGTGTAGTAATGTCGCATCCTTGGTAGAATATTTGTACTATTTGATAAGTGTCTAAACCATGTTGAGGACATCCTCTCAACAACTTTCCAAATCTTGTTCACGCTTCATATAAAGTTTCATTTGGCTTTTGCGTGAACGTAACAATTTTCTCCTTGAAGTCTCACGGCTTTAGATGCCGAAAAGAATCTTTTAAGAAATTTCTCAACTAAAACATCCCATGTGTCAATCGCCCCTTCAGGTAACGATTCTAACCAATCTTTGGCTTCTTCCTTTAAATTCCAGGGAAATAACATGAGATAGATCTGTTCATCCTCAACTTCTCTGATCTTAAATAGAGTACAAATTCTATTAAAGGTACAAAGATGTTCGTTTAGATCTTCCTTTGGCGTACCACTAAATTGGCATTGATTAGTTACCATGTGTAGGATTTGTCCTTTGATTTCATAATCTGGCGTATTAATGTCTGGTTGAGTAATGACATGACCTTGGCCAGTGCGTGTGGCTCTCATTCGATCTTCCATACTTAGAGGTTCTTGATTTTCCATGATTGAATTTGTTGAATCTGAATCACTAGGGGATTCTGATTTAATGGTTTCTTCCTATACAATCTCAAGTTGTATGATTTGCGGTTTAGGAGGAATGATTAGTGGTTCAGGATCTCTGAATTGTCCTTGAATATCCTCAGGGTTCTCAATTGTGAGGCCGGGTTCAAAAAATGGAGTATCAGAAATTTGAATTGGAGTACTTGGTCGACTGGATGATGATTCTAAAGAGAAATCAACGGCAACAATTTTGGCTAGATGTCTTGATCGAGTTACATGTGGTGAAGGTATGAAAGGTGGTGAACGTTTTGCTCGGTGCATTCACTGAATATCCTATTAGTTATAAAAATAAAAAATATTATATAAGTTATCAAATTAATAGACTTTTCTGATTTTGCCCACGTTTCGAATAGCCAATAGATGCAGTAGGTAGCCATGACCCTTTAAATTGAAAGCCCACAACTCGCCACTAACAAATCCAACTATTACTACGAACCAGAAAATTTTGGATGTCTATCAATTTAACCGCTTAAAATAATTTTTCGTCGAAATTTTGAAGATAAAATCAATGTCCTAAAAACTAGAGCGTCGAGAAATAAGAGGAAGAAAAAGAGTGCATCGAAAAACGTCGAAAAATAAAAGGTCAAAAAATAATAATAAGAAAGTAGAGCGTCGGAACTTAAAAGTCTAAAAACTAAATATTAAAACTTGCGTCTAAAGGTATTAAAGCTTAAAAGGAATTCTATATCTAAAACGGCAATAACTTAATTAGGCACTAAAATCTATTTAAAACTAAAGCGATAAGTGACGTCGTAAAATTCTAAAGCGCCTAAATCTTAATCTAAAGAAAAAGCACTTAAGGGATTTTACGGGAAAGCCTAAAAATCTAGAAATATAAAATAACTATGGTAAAAACTAAGTTTAAAACTAATTACGAACGATAAAAATACAAATTACAAATTAAAAGATTGAAATATTCAATTTATAAAAAGATATAAAAAATGATAAAATTACTTATTTTTATAAAAATATTATTTTTATATTATTATTTTATAAAAGTATTAATTTATAATTTAATAAAACTAATTAAAACTTTAAATACAAATTAATTAAAACTAAAACTAATTAATATTTTAATTATACCCTAATTCTATAATTAATTAATGATAATTATTAATAATACAAACCCTAATTCGTACGAACTAATTGTAGTGACCCGAACTTTTCCATGATTATATATTAACTGAAAACTATATTTGCATGATTAAATATTTCCAACATGTTAAGCAATCAAACTTGTTAAGACTTGATTATTTGAAATGAGTTTCATGTAGACAATTGACCACCCAAGTTGACCGGCGATTCACGAACGTTAAAACTTGTAAAAACGAAATGACGATATATATATATGGATATACATATAGTTAACATGAGATTATTATAAGTAAGTATCTCCATAAGTATATTAACAATGAGTTATATACATAAAAATGAGATTACTAAGTTAAGAAACTCGAAACGATATATATAACGATTATCGTTATTACAACGTCTTACTAAATACATATGTATCATATTAAGATTTTGTTATACTATATTTAAC
Source organism: Rutidosis leptorrhynchoides (assembly GCF_046630445.1). NCBI lineage: Eukaryota > Viridiplantae > Streptophyta > Magnoliopsida > Asterales > Asteraceae > Rutidosis > Rutidosis leptorrhynchoides. The sequence goes on from NC_092339.1 coordinate 9,658,890, forward strand.
ATGATAAAATGATAATTATATATATCATTAAGTATGTTAACATTGAACTACATATGTAAAACAAGACTACTAACTTAAGAATTTTGAAACGAGGCATATATGTAACGATTATCATTGTAACGACATTTTAATGTATATATATCATATTAAGATATATTCATACCTCATAATATCTAGATAATGTAATAATTTAACATCTCATTAGATATAATAAACAATGGGTTAACAACATTAAATGAGATCGTTAACTTAAAGGTTTCAAAACAACACTTACATGTAACGACTAACGATGACTTAACGACTCAGTTAAAATGTATATACATGTAGTGTATTTAGATGTATTAGTACACTTTTGAAAGACTTCAAGACACATATCAAAGTACATCTACCTAAAAAAAATGCTTACAATTGCATTCTCATTCATTTTCATCAACAATTCTACTCGTATGCAATCGTATTCGTACTCGTACAATACCCAGCTCCTAGACGTATATACTATTGGTATATACACATAATAATTCAGCTCTTAGCAGCCCTAGATAGTCAACAAACATGTGGAACCAACAATTAGACAAATAGCATGACTTATGAGCAAGGAAACAAAAACAAGAACTCCTTTTAACCCCACTCACCTTCACCACTCACCACCTACTCCATTTCACTTCTAATTTTCTCCCCAATTCTCTCTCAAAACACACACACTCTTCCATGAACGTCTAAGTTACTATTTTTCCAGCAAAAATCATCAAATACAAGCTTTGGTTATTACCTATAATCATCATAAAAACAATTACTCAAGAACACATCAAGAACACTTCCAAGTTTACAAGTTTACTTCCAAGTTTCCTAATCCATTTCAAGCAATCATCTAAGATCAAGAAACCTTTGTTATTTATAGTAGGTTATCTTTCTAAATCAAGGTAATATTCATATTCAAGCTTTGATTCAATTTCTATAACTATAACTATCTTAATTTGAGTAATAATCTTACTTGAACTTGTTTTTGTATCATGATTCTATTTCAAGAACTTCCAAGCCATCAAAGATCCTTTGAAGCTCAAGTTATTTTTCATCATAACCAGTAGATTTACCTACTAAACTTGAGGTAGTAATGATGTTCATAACATCATTCGATTCATATATATAAAACTACCTTATTCGAAGGTTTAAACTTGTAATCACTAGAACATAGTTTAGTTAATTCTAAACTTGTTCGCAAACAAAAGTTAATCCTTCTAACTTGACTTTTAAAATCAACTAAACACATGTTCTATATCTATATGATATGCTAACTTAATGATTTAAAACCTGAAAACACGAAAAACACCGTAAAACCGGATATATGCCGTCGTAGTAACACCGCGGGCTGTTTTGGGTTAGTTAATTAAAAACTATGATAAACTTTGATTTAAAAGTTGTTCTTATGGGAAAATGATTTTTCTTATGAACATAAAACTATATCCAAAAATCATGGTTAAACTCAAAGTGGAAGTATGTTTTCCAAAATGGTCATCTAGACGTCGTTCTTTCGACTGAAATGACTACCTTTACAAAAATAATTTGTAACCTGTATTTCTGACTATAAAATTATACTTTTTCTATTTAGATTCATAAACTTAAGTTGAATATGAAACCATAGCAACTTGAATCACTCAAAACAGATTTAAAACGAAGAAGTTATGGGTAAAACAAGATTGGATATTTTTGCTTGTTGTAACTACGTGAAAATTGGTAACAAATCTATATTAATCATATCCTAGCTAACTCATATTGTATTATTCATGTATTCTAATATATTATGTAATCTTGGGATACCATAGATACGTATGCAAATGTTTTGACATATCATATCGACCCATGTATATATATTATTTGCAACAACCATAGACACTCTATATGCAGTAATGTTGGAGTTAGCTATACAGGGTTGAGGTTGATTCCAAAAATATATATGCTTTGAGTTGTGATCTAGCCTGAGACGTGTATACACTGGGTCATGGATTGATTCAAGATAATATATATCGATTTATTTCTGTACATCTAACTGTGGACAACTAGTTGTAGGTTACTAACGAGGACAGCTGACTTAATAAAATTAAAACAGTAAAACGTATTAAAAATGTTGTAAATATATTTTGAACATACTTTGATATATATGTACATATTTTTTATAGGTTCGTGAATCGACCAGTGGCCAAGTCTTACTTCCCGACGAAGTAAAAATCTGTGAAAGTGAGTTATAGTCCCACTTTTAAAATCTAATATTTTGGGATGAGAACACATGCAGTTTTATAAATGTTTTACGAAATAGACATAAGTAAATGAAACTACATTATATGGGTGAATGATAGAAGCCGAATATGTCCCTTTTTGCTTGGTAACCTAAGAATTAGTAAACCAATCTACTAATTGACGCGAATCCTAAAGATAGATCTATTGGGCCTAACGAACCCCATCCATGGTTGCGGATGCTTTAGTACTTCGATGTTGTTTTTATCATGTCCGATGGATTTCCCGGAATGATAGGGGATATTCTTATATGCATCTTGTTAATGTCGGTTACTAGGTGTTCACCATATGAATGATTTTTATCTATATGTATGGGATGTATATTGAAATATGAAATCTTGTGGTCTATTATTACAATTTGATAAATATATAGGTTAAACCTATAACTCACCAACATTTTTGTTGATGTTTAAAGTATGTTTATTCTCAAGTGATTATTAAGAGCTTCCGCTATTGCATGCTAATATATGGACAAGATTTGGTGTCAGCATGCTTGTATAATATTGTTTAAAACTGCATTCGAGATTTATTTTGTTGTAACATATTAATATTGTAAACCAATATGTATTGGTAGTGTGTAAGTGTGATATTTTTAGATTATCATTTCTGGATAATCTTGGTGGTGTCTTTTTAACCTTGTCGATAAAATAAAGGTTATGGTTTGTTTTAAAAACGAATGCAGTCTTTGAAAAACGTCTCATATAGAGGTCAAAACCTTGCAACGAAATCAATTAATATGGAACGTTTATAATCGATATGAACGGGACATTTCAGTTGGTATCAGAGCGTTGGTCATAGAGAACTAGAATTTTTGCATTAGTGTATCTTACCGAGTTTGTTAGGATGCATTAGTGAGTCTGGACTTCGACCGTGTTTTTCTTAAAAAACGATTGCTTAACATTTTTTGTTGGAAACTATGTATTATTAATATGTAAATATATTAATCTCTTAACGTGTTTGATATTGTGTGATAGATGTCTACCTCTAGTACAAATCCCATCGACTCACCTAATAATAATGAAGAGTCGAATATACTTTGAGAAGATTCACAAATTTCTGAAGAGGAACCGGAAGAGGAGGAACCGGAAGAGGAGGAACCGGAAGAGGAGGAACCAGAAGAGGAGGAACCGGTGTAATGACCCGTCCTAATCCATCCGGATGAAGTCCATATCAATTATAAATGATTCACAACAGTTGATTACATCGCGAGGTACTTGACCTCTATATGATACACTTTACAAACATTGCATTCGTTTTGAAAAGACGAACTTTCATTACATCTAAAGTTGACGACATGCATGCCATTTCATAACATATCATACTATAATTGATTAAATAATAATCTTAATGAACTCATCGACTCGAATGCAACATCTTTTGAAATAGACCATGAATGACTCCAAGTAATATTTCTAGAATGAGCAAATGCACTGCGGAAGATTTCTTTCGTACCTGAGAATAAACATGCTTTAAAGTGTCAACCAAAAGGTTGGTGAGTTCATTAGTTTATCATAACAATCATTTCAATATTTTAATAGACCAGAAGATTTCATATTTCAATACACATCCCATACATAGAGATAAAAATCATTCATATGGATTGAAAACCTGGTAACCGACATTAACAATATGCATATATAAGAATATCCCCATTATTCCGGGATCCTCCTTCGGACATGATATAAATTTCGAAGTACTAAAGCATCCGGTACTTTGGATGGGGCTTGTTGGGCCCGATAGATCTATCTTTAGGATTCGCGTCAATTAGGGTGTCTGTTCCCTAATTCTTAGATTACCAGACTTAATAAAAAGGGGCATATTCGGTTTAATGATTCAACCATAGAATGTAGTTTCGATTACTTGTGTCTATTTCGTAAAACAGTTATAAAAGCAGCGCATGTATTCTCAGTCCCAAAAATATATATTGCAAAAGCATTTTAAAAGGGAGCAAATGAAACTCACGCATATAAATATTGTAAAACAGTTAATAAAGCATTTGCATGTATTCTCAGCCCAAAAATGTATATAAAAAGGGAATAATGAAACTCACGCATATAAATATTGTAAAACAGTTAATAAAGCATTTGCATGTATTCTCAGCCCAAAAACGTAAAGAGTAAAAAGGGCAAATGAAACTCACACATATAAATATTGTAAAACAGTTAATAAAGCATTTGCATGTATTCTCAGCCCAAAAACGTAAAGAGTAAAAAGGGCAAATGAAACTCACGCATATAAATATTGTAAAACAGTTAATAAAGCATTTGCATGTATTCTCAGCCCAAAAACGTAAAGAGTAAAAAGGGAAAATGAAACTCACCATACTGTATTTTGTAGTAAAAATACATATGACGTCATTTAACAAGTGTAGGGTTGACCTCCAATTCAGGACCTATATTATTCATATATTTATTAAAACATATACTTGTAATCGAACAAGTTTAGATATTATTATTAATTGTTATTTCAATAACTTGTATGTTTTATTGGTAACTATATTAACTATATTTATTTTATATACTATAGATAAATAATTAGTATTTATTATGAAAATATTAATGTTGTTATGCGATATGTTTTAAATATATTCTTATATAGCTATTTATTTGGTAAAATAATATCAATAATAATAAACAAAAATTTGTATCTTTTTATGTTAATAATAATAATACTAAAAGTAATTAGATTTAGTAACGATACTGATATTAATAGTTTTGATAATAATACTAGTAATAAAAGTAATGTTAGTAATAATAATTTTAATAAAAAGATAATAATGATAAGATAAAAATGTTAGTTTTCATAAAAATAATATTTTAAATAATAATGGTACTTTTAATAAAAGTGACGTTTCTAATTGAAATTTTTAATAGTCATATTAATAATAATACTATATATTTTAATAATAATAATGATAATAATATTGAAATAATAATAATAAGAGTATTAGTAATTACTACCTCAAAGGAGTAGTCCTTAAAAACAATGCCCAAGTCCGGGTTTGAACCCGCGACCTCCCGCTAACCCATTAACACCTTTAACCATCCATTCCAGTTTTTCTATTATTATTAGTATCTTAATTATATTTACTCCGTTAATTTTAGTTTCCATATTTCTTCTTCTGCATTATCTAGTATCAATCATACGTATCTTAACCATCATCTATCATAATCATCTATCTTTATCATTAAATACGATCATCGTACATGTATATCTTTATATACTTACTATCATTAACATAAAATCACCATAACTAATTCATCGTCTTCCTCGTCTTTTCATTATCATAATCATAATCCTAATCCTATTATCTTCTTCGTTCTATAACATCATAATCATCAATATGATCATTACATCATTACCTTAATCATTTACTCCTTTATCATAATGTCCTAACACCTAAAGGAAATTGGTGCGGTCTCGATTGTAATAAGGAAAACCACAACTCGACTGGATAACTAACCACGGCCCAACAATAAATAACAACCCAATAACTAAAACAATAGATTTACGGCTTGATAAAGTAAAGAAGTCCAAAACATTTAGTTTGGAATCGTGAATGGGTATTGGTTTTCTTCACTGTTTGAAGAAACCGAAAACATTGCTAGCATATATCGAAAAAAGAAACCATCATCACTATCCTCTTTCCCGAGCATCGTTCTCAACAGTTATCAAATGCTTCGAATCACCATGTCCGTATCAATAATAAAAAAAAATATGTTACAATCATTCGCTAGGTGGCTTAGCTACTGGATCAGGAAGCCTACCCGACAGAAGAGGGCTCCAGCCTGCTACTAATCATAGTGGGTCATCAAGGTTACCAAAGTGGATCAAAGAAATTCGGCCCAAAGTCAAGATCAAAATTTGTAATCCGTTACTATATTAAAGAAGCCCGAAGCATTGAAGCCCCAAATATGATCCAAAAAGCATGTTTAAAAGAATGGATGATGATGAAATAAAAAATGCTCGTGGAAATTGATTTGGTCACATAGTGGATTTAATTTATTAGCTAAAAGTTAGGAGAAATAATAGTAGTGGACATATAGGAGCAAATGAACGTGGGTCTTAGGGAAAAAGGTTGACTAGTGGTTCAATGTGGATCCTACATGGTTTGGAAAAATTACTTAGATCATTATTAATGGTTCCATGGTTATCGACGTAAAAAAAAATTACATCGAATAGTAGGTGTTGTTGTGGTTTCAAAGAGTTGATAATGGTTAGTGGTGGTGACATGTGAAGAATGGTGACAATATGGGTTCGAGATTGAAGCAGTCGAAACTTGAACATATTAAAATTGGACTCAGCATATTGAGGATTGTTCTCCACATACGAGATGCACTCATCAAGCTTCTCAAGCTGTGAAATGAAATTTTCACTTGCAACGTTTGTATTTGAAAAATGAAACGGTTGATGGGTGGTCTTCGTGGAAAGGTGGTGAGTGGTGATGGCATGGGTTTGGTTTATTTGAATAGAGATAGAAAGAAAATAAGCGGAAAAAAAACTTGATGACCATAGTAGTTTTATGGTGGAACCATGGTGTTTGTGTGATGTGGGTGTGTATATCAATAAGTCTTGGTGATTAAATAATGGAAGTAGGATGCAAGTTGTGATTTGTAAAAGAAACCGCAGTAGCAGCAAGGTGACTCTTTTGGTGGTGTTGGATGTTGCCGGGTCAAAAAAAAAGGAGGAGAAAATAAGATGGTGGTGATTCAAGTTGATTGAGCAAGTTATGTAAATGTGTATGTACATATTATAACATATATAGAATTTAGACTAGATGGATAGATATGTGAAACAGAAACAAATAGTTATTGTGGGGTTCTTGGGTTGAATTAGTGTGTAAGTAGGCATATGTATATGTTTATGTAAATTTATATATAGATCTTCAACTAGTATAGAAAAAGGAGAAAAACAAACACAGTGCCCCACTTCAATCAATATGCAAACAGTAAGATTGGTTGTTTGATTTGATAAGAAACAGAAAAGAATAAAGGTGTTGATCATATGCAACGTACGTGTATATTAAAATATGAAGAATGAATGGTTTGTTGGTTCATAAATATTGCAATGAGTGTACCCATATATTCATAAAGTAATATTATTATTAAATCAAATATATTATTATAATGTTAATCTAAATCAAACGTGGATGTAGGAGGAACAGTTTAAGAAATGAATTGAAAAAGGAAACGAGTTGATGCAATGAATTAAAAAAAGAAATAGTACAAAACAATCATATTTTCAATCAATTGTCTATTTGATTCACGGGTAGAATCATTCAACTTGTAATTTTAATTATAGGTTAATTAGTAAATAATAAATATAATAATAAAATAATATATTTTAAGAACGTGGAAAAGAAGAAGTAGCAACCGGATCAATTGATATTTTGTACCGACAGTTTCTCATGGAGTGTTATATAGTGGTTCATTGCTAAACAGCTAACGTACAAAAGTGTTCCTAAAAATCCCAAATTTTTAGATTAACTATATATTTATTTGTTTTGGTCATTATGGTATAAAATTTGATCATTAATTTGTTAAATAAAAATTACATCAATTGACTCTCTCAAATCTGGGTAAAATATAAAAAAAAATGTTAAAATTTAATAACTAGATCTTAAATACATTTTTAGTAAGCCTAAAATTTATAGAACTCATTTTTGGATCACTGTTTATTTTAAAATCATATAAGTTCGAATTAAACTTCTCTAAATAATAATCGAAACGTTCAACGAGTGTTATAATCATTAAATAATTATATTTAATATACTCTATACATATATTTATATTTATTTTTATATGTATACACATTTATTTACAAATAATAGTTCGTGAATCGTCGAGAGCAGTCGAAGGTCAATTGTATACATGAATGCAGTTCAAAATTTTAAGACTCAACTTTACAAACTTTGCTTATCGTGTCGAAATCATATAAAGATTAAAGTTTAAATTTGATCGGAAATCTCCGGGTCATCACAATCGGAAGAGGAGGAACCGGAAGAAGAAGAGGTTCCGGAGGAATAAATATTGATACCTACAGTAATTCGATTAAATAAAAGAAAATCCTCAACCAACGGACCAAAGTTAATAATGGTCAATGGTGTTTCCGCCGAGGAAGCAAAATATTGGGAAGATTACCAATTTTCCGATGAATCGGATTCTGATGATGTTATAGAAATTACCTCAACCCAATTTAATAAAGAAAAAGAAAATAATAAGGGAAAAGGTATAAAAATAGAGAAACCTGATTTCAACCCCGATGAGCTTTATATGTATCGGCAACCTCCGTATTTTCTAAATTGTAACAATAACCTGGGAACCTCTAAACCACCAGATTTTTCTAAACCATTGTGGAAAACGACGACTCGTATTAGAGGAACACCATATATCCCTAGAAAATTTGGAAAACAAACCAAGTCCGAAGAAGAAGAAACCAGTGATTCAGATTAGGGAGTTGTAATCATGTTGTGTATTATATGTATTGTAGTGTGCTTGTACTTTTATGTTCTATGTAAAAATTGCTTGTATTGTTTGTTAATTATCTTTTATGAATCTAATCCTTGTCTATTTTATAGTATAAAAACAAAATGGACGTTAAGGTTAGACAACCGAATATTTTAGAAGACCTACCAGAGGATATGATTGAGGAAATCTTGTCTAGAGTCAGTCAGAATTCATCAGCACAATTAGTTATGGCGAAATTAACTTGTCAAAAATTTGAAAGACTTTCCAGAAATGCCTTAGTTTATAAAAGGCTTTCCTTTGATAGGTGGGGTATATCGCATTGGGGAGACCGTAAGTTACGCCGTGTTTTCTTTAAAGCGTTAAATGCGGGAAACCCAAATGCAATTTTACGCTACGGGTTAAGAACCTATTTTGACTCAACATATTCCAACATAGGATTTCATGAGTTAGAAAGAGCTTCTAACATGCAACATAAAGAACCATGTTATACTTACGGGTTAGTGATGTTCGCTTCTCACCAAAGTGAGAAAAAGAACATCGGATTACAACTATTAAATGAAACATTCCCACAGGTGACGGATTCAGTAGTTGGGGTGAGAAACAAGGTTTTTAGATTATTACGGGGCTGTTGGACATTACGAAACCCTCGTCCTTTTGACGACATTACAACATGCTGCCTAGCCAATGGTCATAACGCTTACTTTCCACAAGACCAAGGATGGGAAGTCGTCTTAGTAAAACCAGAATGCATGACTTGTTTCTGGACTTATGAATTACGTGTCTTTATTTCTTTTGCTGAACAACTTGCGTATTAACTAGAATTGCCTTTATAGCTGCCGAGTAGCAAAGTTATTATGTGCTATATTTCATCCTATATGTATAATAGCGGTATTGTAAGTTTGTAAAATATTGTATAAAATTTGAACGCGAAATTTTATTATAATCAGTTTTTTCATATAGAATTGTAGTAGTTGAATTGTATATTAGCTACGAAGTATGAACTTAACGGGTAGGTACTACCCGAATTAAAAACTATAAAACGCTAATATGAAGAAAAAGCTTTTATAAATAAGTTCATACTATGCTACGAAATACTATTGACTACTCTTAAAATTCTATATGATTAACTTAATTCTTTTAGGCTATTTTTGAAGGAAATGGCACCGGCGACTCGTCATAATTTGAACATGAGCGAGGAAGACTTCCGTGTTTTCCTTGCAGCAAACATAGCAGCAGTACAGGCTGCGATGCAAAATAACAATAACTCTGGATCTAGCAGTGGAACTAATTTAACAAGAAATCGTGTAGGATGCTCCTACAAAGAATTCACTGCCTGCAAACCTTTGGAATTTGATGGAACCGAGGGTCCAATTGGATAGAAACGGTGGACCGAGAAGGTTGAATCGGTGTTTGCCATAAGTAAATGTACTGAAGAAGACAAAGTAAAGTACGCTACGCATACCTTCACAGGTACGGCGCTAACATGGTGGAATACCTATCTCGAGCAGGTAGGACAAGATGCTGCTTACGCACTACCATGGTCAGCATTCAAGCAATTGATGAACGAGCAGTATCGTCCCAGAAACGAGGTCAACAAGCTCAAGGTAGAGCTTAGAGGATTACGAACGCAAGGTTTCGATATCACCACGTACGAACGACGATTCACCGAATTGTGCCTATTGTGTCCCAGAACGTTCGAAGACGAAGAAGAGAAGATCGATGCATTTGTAAAAGGGTTACCGGAAAGGATTCAAGAAGATGTGAGTTCACACGAGCCCGCCTCCATACAAAAGGCAAGTCGAATGGCTCATAAATTAGTGAACCAGATCGAAGGAAGGATTAAAGAGCAGAAGACTGAAGAGGCTAACATGAAACAAGTCAAGAGAAAGTGGGAAGAAACCAATGACAAGAGTCACCAATGCAACAACAACAATTACAACCACAATCGCAATAACTATCCCAACAATCGCAACATCAATCGCAACAACAACTTCAACAAACGTCCTAACAATAACTACAATAACCGTCCCAACAACAATAACAACAACAACAATAGCAACAATAACAATCCCAACAACAATCTTAATAATAACAAAAACCAAAAACAGTCATGCCAAAGGTGTGAAGAGAATCACCAGGGGTTCTGCACGATATTTTGCACTAGGTGTAGAAGAAATGGTCATAGTGCGGCAAAGTGTGAGGCCTACGTACCAAAGTTTAACAGAATTAAAAGAACAAATAATGTCGGAACAGATAATGCCGCCATAGTTTGCTTTGCATGTGGAAAACCGGGCCACATTAGTAGAAATTGCCCGAATCAGGGGAATACTAGTGGGCAGGGTCGCGAAAGAGTTTTCAATATTAATACGGCAGAAGCGCAGGAAGACCCGAAGCTTGTTACGGGTGCGTTTCTTATTGACAATAAATCTACTTATGTTTTATTTGATTCGGGTGCGGATAGAAGCTATATGAGTAGAGATTTTTGTGCTAAACTAAGTTGTCCACTGACGCCTTTGGATAACAAATTTTTACTCGAATTAGCAAATGGTAAATTAATTACAGCAGATAATATATGTCGGAATCGAGAAAATAATTTGGTTAGCGAAACATTTAAGATTGATTTGATACCAGTAGAGTTAGGGAGTTTTGATGTGATAATCGGCATGGATTGGTTGAAAAAGGAGAGAGCAGAAATCGTATGTTACAAAAATGCAATTCGCATTGTACGGGAAAAAGGAAATCCCTTAATGGTGTACGAAGAAAAGAGCAATGCGAAGCTAAATCTTATTAGTAATTTAAAGGAACAAAAACTAATAAGAAAAGGTTGCTATGCTGTTCTAGCACATGTCGAGAAAGTACAAACCGAAGAAAAGAACATCAATGATGTTCCCATCGCAAAAGAATTTTCCGATGTATTTCTGAAAGAGTTACCGGGACTGCCTCCACACCGATCTGTTGAATTTTAAATAGATCTCGTACCAGGAGCTGCACCAATAGCTCGTGCTCCATACATACTTGCACCCAGGGAAATGAAGGAACTCCAAAGCCAATTACAAGAACTTTTAGAGCGTGGTTTTTATACGACCAAGTACATCACCATGGGGAGCTCCTGTTTTGTTTGTCAAAAAGAAGGATGGTACATTCAGGTTGTGTATTGACTACCGAGAGTTGAACAAACTTACCATCAAGAATTGTTACCCACTACCGAGAATCGACGACTTATTTGATCAACTACAAGGCTCGTCGGTTTATTTGAAGATCGATTTACGTTCCGGGTATCATCAAATGTGGGTGAAGGAGGATGATATTCCGAAGACTGCTTTCAGGACGCGTTACGGTCATTACGAGTTTATGGTTATGCCGTTTGGGTTGACTAACGCACCATATGTGTTCATGGACCTCATGAACCGAGTGTGTGGACCATATCTTGACAAGTTTGTCATTGTTTTCATCGATGACATACTTATTTACTCAAAGAATGATCAAGAGCACGAAGAACATTTGAGAAAAGTGCTAGAGTTGTTGAGGAAATAAAAATCGTACGCTAAGTTTTCAAAGTGTGCATTTTAGTTGGAAGAAGTTCAATTCCTCGGTCACATAGTGAACAAAGAAGGTATTCAAGTGGATCCGGCAAAGATTAACCCCAAAAACTCCGAAGCATATACGCCAATTTTTAGAACTGGCTGGTTACTACAGAAGGTTCATCCAAGATTTATCCAAAATAGCAAAACCCTTGACTGCATTAACGCAAAAAGGGAAGAAATTTGAATGGAAGGATGAGCAGGAGAAATCGTTTCAATTGTTGAAGCAAAAGTTAACTACGGCACCTATATTGTCATTGCCTGAAGGGAATGATGATTTTGTGATATATTGTGATGCCTCAAAGCAAGGCCTCGGTTGTGTATTAATACAACGAACGAAGGTAATTGCTTATGCGTCCAGACAATTGAAGATTCACGAGCAAAATTATACGACTCACGATTTGGAATTGGGCGCCGTTGTTTTTGTATTAAAGACTTTGAGGCACTACTTATATGGGGTCAAAAGTATTATATATACCAACCACAAAAGTCTTCAACACATATTTAATCAGAAACAACTGAACATGAGGCAGCGTAGGTGGATTGAATTGTTGAATGATTACGACTTTGAGATTCGTTACCACCCGGGGAAGGCGAATGTGGTAGCCGACGCATTGAGTAGAAAGGACAGAGAACCTATAAGGGTAAAAGCTATGAATATAATTATTCGTACTAACCTTACTACTCAAATAAAGGAGGCGCAGCAGGGAGTTGTAAAAGAAGAAAAGTTGAAGAATGAAATACCCAAAGGATCGAAGAAACATCTTAATATTCAGGAAGACGGAACCCGGTATAGGGCTAAAAGAATTTGGGTACCAAAGTTTGGAGATGTGAGAGAAAAGGTACTTAAGGAAGCACATAAAACCAGATATTCAATACATCCCGAAGCGGGGAAGATGTACAAAGATCTCAAGAAACACTTTTGGTGGCCTGGTATGAAAGCCGATATCGCTAAATACGTAGGAGAATGTTTGACGTGTTCTAAGGTCAAAGCTGAACTTCAGAAACCATTAGGTCTACTTCAACAACCTTAAATCCCGGAATGGAAATGGAAAAACATTACCATGGATTTCATTACTAAATTGCCAAAGACTGCAAGTGGTTATGATACAATTTGGGTAATAGTCGATCGTCTTACCAAGTTAGCACACTTTCTGCCAATGAGAGAAGATGATAAAATGGAGAAGTTGGCGCGATTATACTTAAAGGAAGTTGTCTCCAGACATGGAATACCAGTCTCTATTATCTCAGATAGGGATGGGAGATTTGTTTCAAGATTTTGGCAGACATTGCAACAAGCATTGGGGACTCGTCTAGACATGAGTACTGCTTATCATCCACAAACTGATGGGCAAAGTGAAAGGACGATACAGACCCTTGAAGACATGCTATGAGCATGTGTTATCGATTTCAGAAACAGTTGAGATCGACACCTACCGTTAGCAGAATTTTCCAACAACAACAGTTACCATTCGAGTATTGAGATGGCGCCGTTTGAAGCACTTTATGGTAGAAAGTACAGGTCTCCGATTTGTTGGAGTGAAGTGGGGGATAGACAGATTACGGGTCCGGAGATAATTCAAGAAACTACCGAGAAGATCATCCAAATTCAACAACGATTGAAAACTGCCCAAAGTCGACAAAAGAGCTATGCGGACATTAAAAGAAAAGATATAGAATTTGAGATTGGAGAGATGGTCATGCTTAAGGTTTCACCTTAGAAAGGCGTTGTTCGATTTGGTAAACAGAGGAAACTAAATTCAAGGTACATTGGACCATTCAAGATTATAGATCGTGTCGGACCAGTAGCTTACCGACTTGACTTATCGCAACAACTCGCCGGGGTACATAATACTTTTCATGTCTCGAATTTGAAGAAATGTTTTGCTAAAGAAGATCTCACCATTCCATTAGACGAGATTACAATTAACGAAAAACTACAATTCATTGAAGAACCCGTCGAAATAATGGATCGTGAGGTTAAAAGACTTAAGCAAAACAAGATACAAATTGTTAAGGTTCGATGGAATGATCGTAGAGGACCCGAATTCACCTGGGAGCATGAAGATCGGATGAAGCTGAAATACCCTCACCTATTTCCAGAAGATGCGTCAACACCTTCAACAGCTTAAAATTTCGGGACGAAATTTATTTTACGGGTAGGTACTGTAGTGACCTGAACTTTTCCATGATTATATATTAATTGAAAACTATATTTGCATAATTAAATGTTTCCAACATCTTAAGCAATCAAACTTGTTAAGACTTGATTATTTGAGATGAGTTTCATGTAGACAATTGACCACCCAAGTTGACCGGCGATTCACGAACGTTAAAACTTGTAAAAACAACATGACGATATATATATGAATATACATATAGTTAACATGAGATTATGATAAGTAAGTATCTCCATAAGTATATTAACAATGAGTTATATACATAAAAATGAGATTACTATGTTAATAAACTCGAAACGATATATATAACAATTATCGTTATTACAACATCTTACTAAATACATATGTATCATATTAAGATATTGTTACACTATATTTAACATGATAAAATGATAATTATATATATCATTAAGTATGTAACAATGAACTACATATGTAAAACAAGACTACTAACTTAAGAATTTTGAAACGAGGCATATATGTAACGATTATCGTTGTAACGACATTTTAATGTATATATATCATATTAAGATATATTCATACATCATAATATCTTGATAATGTAATAATTTAACATCTCATTAGATATAATAAACAATGGGTTAACAACATTAAATGAGATCGTTAACTTAAAGGTTTCAAAACAACACTTACATGTAACGACTAACGATGAATTAACGACTCAGTTAAAATGTATATACATGTAGTGTATTTAGATGTATTAGTACACTTTTGAAAGACTTCAAGACACATATCAAAGTACTTCTACTTAACAAAAATGCTTACAATTGCATTCTCATTCATTTTCATCAACAATTCTATTCGTATGCAACCGTATTCGTACTCGTACAATACCTAGCTCCTAGATGTATATACTATTGGTATATACACATAATAATTCAGCTCTTAGCAGCCCTAGATAGTCAACAAACATGTGGAACCAAAAATTAGACAACTAGCATGACTTATGAGCAAGGAAACAAAAACAAGAACTCCTTTTAACCCCACCCACCTTCACCACTCACCACCTAATCCATTTCACTTCCAATTTTCTTCCCAATTCTCTCTCAACACACACACTCTTCTATGAACGTCTAAGTTACTATTTTTTTTTAGCAAAAGTCATCAAATACAAGCTTTGGTTATTACCTATAATCATCATAAAAACAATTACTCAAGAACACATCAAGAACACTTCCAAGTTTACAAGTTTACTTCTAAGTTTCCTAATCCATTCCAAGCAATCATCTAAGATCAAGAAACCTTTGTTATTTACAGTAGGTTATCTTTCTAAATCAAGGTAATATTCATATTCAAGCTTTGATTCAATTTCTATAACTATAACTATCTTAATTCGAGTAATAATCTTACTTGAACTTGTTTTTGTGTCATGATTCTATTTCAAGAACTTCCAAGCCATCAAAGATCCTTTAAAGCTCAAGTTATTTTTTCATCATTACCAGTAGGTTTACCTACTAAACTTGAGGTAGTAATGATGTTCATAACATCATTCGATTCATATATATATAACTACCTTATTCGAAGGTTTAAACTTGTAATCACTAGAATATAGTTTTACTTAATTCTAAACTTGTTCGCAAATAAAAGTTAATCCTTCTAACTTAACTTTTAAAATCAACTAAACACATGTTCTATATCTATATGATATGCTAACTTAATGATTTAAAACCTGAAAACACGAAAAATACCGTAAAACCGGATATATGCCGTCATAGTAACACCGCAGGCTGTTTTGGGTTAGTTAATTAAAAACTATGATAAACTTTGATTTAAAAGTTGTTCTTCTGGGAAAATTATTTTTCTTATGAACATGAAACTATATCCAAAAATCATGGTTAAACTCAAAGTAGAAGTATGTTTTCCAAAATGGTCATCTAGACGTCGTTCTTTCGACTGAAATGACTACCTTTACAAAAACGACTTGTAACCTGTATTTCCGACTATAAACTTATACTTTTTATGTTTAGATTCATAAACTTAAGTTCAATGTGAAACCATAGCAACTTGAATCACTCAAAATGGATTTAAAACGAAGAAGTTATGGGTAAAACAAGATTGGATATTTTTGTTTGTTGTAACTACGTGAAAATTGGTAACAAATCTATATTAATCATATCCTAGCTAACTCATATTGTATTATACATGTATTCTAATATATTATGTAATCTTGGGATACCATAGACACTTATGCAAGTGTTTTGACATATCATATCGACCCATGTATATATATTATTTGGAACAACCATAGACACTCTATATGCAGTAATGTTGGAGTTAGCTATACAGGGTTGAGGTTGATTCCAAAAATATATATGCTTTGAGTTGTGATCTAGCCTGAGACGTGTATACACTGGGCCGTGGATTGATTCAAGATAATATATATATATATTTATTTCTGTACATCTAACTGTGGACAACTAGTTGTAGGTTACTAACGAGGACAACTGACTTAATAAACTTAAAACAGTAAAACGTATTAAAAATGTTGTAAATATATTTTGAACATACTTTGATATATATGTACATATTTGTTATAGGTTCTTGAATCGACCAGTGGCCAAGTCTTACTTCCCGACGAAGTAAAAATCTGTGAAAGCGAGTTATAGTCCCACTTTTAAAATCTAATATTTTGGGATGAGAATACATGCAGTTTTATAAATATTTTACGAAATAGACACAAGTAAATGAAACTACATTATATGGGTGAATGATCGAAGCCGAATATGCCCCTTTTTGCTTGGTAACCTAAGAATTAGTAAACCGATCTACTAATTGACGCGAATCCTAAAGATAGATCTATTGGGCCTAACGAACCCCATCCATGGTTGCAGATGCTTTAGTACTTCGATGTTGTTTTTATCATGTCCGGTGGATTTCCCGGAATGATAGGGGATATTCTTATATGCATCTTGTTAATGTCGGTTACCAGGTGTTCACCATATGAATGATTTTTATCTCTATGTATGGAATGTATATTGAAATATGAAATCTTTTGGTCTATTATTACAATTTGATAAATATATAGGTTAAACCTATAACTCACCAACATTTTTGTTGATATTTAAAGCATGTTTATTCTCAGGTGATTATTAAGAGCTTCTGCTGTTGCATGCTAATATATGGACAAGATTTGGTGTCAGCATGCTTGTATAATATTGTTTAAAACTACATTCGAGATTTATTTTGTTGTAACATATTAATATTGTAAACCAATATGTATTGGTAGTGTGTAAGTGTGATATTTTTAGATTATCATTTCTGGATAATCTAGGTGGTGTCTTTTTAACCTTGTCGATAAAATAAAGGTTATGGTTTGTTTTAAAAACGAATGCAGTCTTTGAAAAACGTCTCATATAGAGGTCAAAACCTCACAATGAAATAAATTAATATGGAACGTTTATAATCGATATGAATGGGACATTTCACTAATGATCAGGACCTGTCAGATCATACCATGCGGTCGCATGGGTTTAGTTCTTTCATCTCATGCGATCTCATGAGAGGCAGATTCAGCTGAGATGCAGGCCAAAATCGATGCATATTCAGATTTCTTTTATTTTTTACTTTTTACTTTGATTTTTTTATTTTCTTATTTTATAGAAAATATAAAATAACTAAAACTTATATAAAAAAAACTTATTAGTTTTTTGTAACTAAAAAAAACTTTTTAATTTAAACTCTTAAATATATATATATATATATATATATATATATATATATATATATATATATATATATATATATATATATATATATATATATATATATATATATATATATATATATATATATACATACATACATATATATATATATATATATATATATATATATATATATATATATATATATATATATATATATATATTTGTTTTTAATATTTAAAACTTATGTAAATATATTTTTACAAAAATAGCTTAAAAACTAATTTTTTTATAGCGTTCTATGGCGTTCCCTGGCAGCGGCGCCAAAAATACTTGATGTGTACGAGGTGTATTACGTAATACTATTAATTTTACTACGAAATATTATTAAATATGCTACAATTTTACACAAGTTATTTATTTATTTATTTATTGAATGGATATACCTAAACTTTGCTACAACACTTATAGGCAGTGTACCTAATCGTAGATGTGACGACCCGGAAAATTTCGAATAATTTTTTTAAACCAAACTCTTGATATGATTTAATATTATTGACACGATAAAAAATTCTGTTAGGTTGAGTCTCAAAAATTTTGAACTGTTTTCATTACGTTCATTTACCCCTCGACTGTTCTCGATGATTCACGAACAACTAATTGTAAATATATATGTGTATATATATAAATCATAATTTGAAATATAATTTGAAGTATTATATGTTGTTGTTATTAAAATTAATTATGTAAAATAAAAATAAAAATAGGATATTATAATAATTATTATTTAAAATATATCTATATATATAAATAAAGTATATTAAAAATAAACATTAAATGATTGTAATACTCGTTTGATGTTCCGTTTGATATTAAGCAAGTTAAATTCAAACTTATATAATTTTAAAATAAACGGTGATCCGAAAATGAGTTATATGAATCATAGGCCTATTAAAAATATATTTAGAAGCTAAATAATAAATTTTAACACTTTTTATATTTTACCCAGGACCGAGCGCGGATAGTTAATTTAATTTTTTATTTAGTAATTTCGGACCAAATTTTATACCATAATGACTGAAATAAATATAGATAATTACAGTAAAAAAATTTGGGATTTTTTTCGAGGACTTTTATCTGACGCTGATCATCAACGAAGCATGAATTTCAGTCCGTAAATGAAATAGTAAACGACGGCTAATTTTCTCACACGTTTATATCTTAAATTATATTATAATTACAATACTGTGCTTAATTGATTGAAAGATTGAATATTACTATGTGTGCAGTTTTAAACTTTAATTATTATGAAAGTGAATGTGTACTATGAATTTTTGTTTCTTTCATCTTTATGTAGATCACATTATATATATACATGTGCATGATCTTTTCATTTGCATTATGAGTGTGATTAATATAATATTATATATATAATTCGTTACATGTCTCAATCTTAAAATCAATATATACATATACATATCACATAAGATAACAAATCCATATATGTTTCACCAATTTACTCGACCAATATTACTATTTGACACTATGCTTGATTGAATGTATGAAATGCTGTTTATCTTCTCATCTCCCAATTATCTCTACATATATTTACATACATATGAGTTATAAAAACTCACACCCGATCAAGCTTCATCACCATTCACCCCATTTGATCTCAACATTTCTCCTTCACCTTCACCCTCCTCACCCCAACCACCGGCACCCTATCACCACTTTGAACCATCATTGCACCACCACTACAACCACCATTTCTGTGACCATAAACCACCATCTGTCTCTATCTTTCACTTTCACTTTCTCTCCTTCTTCTTGTTTTTCTTTTTCATTATCAACAACCATGACCACTTCATCACCACCATGGACAACTTTATATTTCTTGTTACCTACGAACATCACTCAAACCCACTACCATCTTATCAACACCATAACCCTACTTGCAAGTTGTTCCAACTACTAAACTCACTCGTTATTTATGTTCCTGGTTGAGTTCAAACCCAAAACAAACACCACCACTCCATCGTTGAACAACCCATTTAAAACATCCACTATCAAAACAACCATCGTGTGTTTTTCTTCTTTTCTTAATTAAACCACGACAATCACCACACTCTCTCACTTTTTCGGACTTAAAACCACCACCTCAAAAACTACATCTACCGCCATTATCAAACATAACCAAACACTCTTGTGGTGCTACTAATTTGCTGCTGCATTATCTCTTTTCTCTCTCCTTCTGTTATGACCCAAGACAAAATCCACCAGCCCATCATTTCCGTTTCACTGCTACTGTTATGGTTCGACAAACCCAAAACCAAGAACTCATATTGATTGCTACAGCTGCTCACAGAAAGGGGCTGCTGCAGCTCGATTAATTTCTGTTTCCTTTCTATTTGTTCGACACAAGGAAACAAGAAAATGGTATGTTTGTATTTGATTCTTGAAACTTACAAAAACAAATGAAGAATGAAGCTGTACATATATTTGTTTGAGATTATCAACTTGATGATATATAATATTGTGGTATATAAATAAGTGGAACTAAAAGGAACTTTAGGGCTGACAAATTGAACCACTCAACATTACCTATTGATATTTTATGAAGTAAATCATGATGATAACAATTGAAAGTTTTGATGGGACCAATTATGAAATTGAAATTGTTAGTGACGAGCTGGACGTTTTTTCCCTAAGACCGTGACATTGTAGAGTTCTTATTGGGCCGTGTAATTATATAGATTGTTGGGTCGAGGACTAGAGTTTCTATTGGGCCAAGTTATTATGTATACTGTATATTGGGCCGTGATCCAACCCAAGTTCTTCTGTTGGGCTGTGAATTTAACGCGTGCTTTCTTTCTGTTGGAACTGAACGATGGCAATGAATGTTAAAGGTAATGATAAACACAATAAAATTCGATTGATGATGAGATTCTATGAGTATAAGAATGATTGTGTTAATGAAATAGTTTAAGGAGATTTTATGATGATATATTGATGAGGTACGTAATAATATATAGGTAGGAATAATGATGGTGAGATCGATGGGATGATTTATGTTACGGTTTTATGATGTTGATAATGATAGCCGGAGATGATGATAGCTAGGATGATTTGATGATGTTAGGTGATTAGATAAAGATGGTAAATACGATGATAGTGAAGCAATCATGATCGTGACCATGACAAAATAACGTTGATAATGGTTATGTTTACGACTCGATAATAAAATGATGATGATTAGGCCTTGATGATGGTTATGATAAGGATGATGTTATGATTAGATTATGATGATGATAATGATGGAAATTAAAATAATGATAACGATGGGGTTTGTGGTGTTGAGAAGACAACAAGGAGATACGGGTTAGATAGATATAGATTACGAGTTATAACAGAAAGTATCGGGTAGAGGAACGGTTTGGGTATGTTATAGGGTTAGAGGGACGTCGCGGGCTCAAACCCGGACTTGGGCATTTTTTTAGGACTACTCCTTTAAGGTAGTTACTTATCTATTCATTTATTAATATTATCATCTTATTATTATTATTACTATTATTATTAAAGTTATTATCATTAACATTAAAAATTAACATTATAATTAAAATTATTACTATTATTAGAATTATTATTATTTATCATTATCAATATTATTATAAGAATTAACATCTTACTTATCATTATAATTATTATTATTAGAAGTATTATTATTATTATTATTAACATTATTATTATTAGTATTATTACCACTACTTTTACCATTAGGATTATTATTACAACTAAACTAGTATCATAATTATCATTAGCGTTGTTATTATTATTTCTATAATTATATTAGTATTATCATCGGTTTTACTACTAGTATCATTATAAGTGTTATTAAAATTATTATTACTATTAATATTATTATTATTAAGATTATTATTATTATAATTTTCAATATTGTTATCATTAGTGTTATAATTATAATTATTATTATTATTATTACAAATATAAGTATTAGGATAAAAAAATTTCATTTATTATTATTATAATGATAATAATTATTATTATTAGTATTATTATGAAAATAATAAAATTTATTATTATTTTCATTAATATTAGTATTAGTATCATTTCTATTAGTATTATTAACATATTTAAAATCTTAATATCATTACTATCATTATTAGTAATATTAAGTATTACCAATATTAATATTTTTACATGACAGATATCATTTAAGTGTTATAATAATTACTAGTTTCATAAGCAAATGTTATATATATAAAAACATATTTAATATACATAACCTAATTATACTAATATTTCTATATACAAAATGAATACATTTAATCAAATAATGAAATATATATAAGTTATTAAAATAAAAATTATATCACTGATAATAATATATATATTTATTCGATTACGATTATATATATTAATGAATATACAAATGATATAGGTTCGTGAATCCGAGGCCAACCCTACACTTGTTCAATGTCGTCATATGTATTTTTACTACAAAATACAATACAATGAGTTTCATTTGCTCCCTTTTTAAATGCTTTTGCGATATATATTTTTGGGACTGAGAATACATGCGTTGCTTTTGTAAATGTTTTACAAAATAGACACAAGTAATCGAAACTACATTCTATGGTTGAATTATTATACCGGATATCACCCTTTTAGCTTGGTAGCCTAAGAATTAGGGAACAGACCCCCTAATTAACGCGAATCCTGAAGATAGATCTATGGGCCTAACGAACCCCATCCGGGTTACGAATGATTTAGTACTTTGATTTTATATACAGATGAGTGTACCTGTATATTAGGGATATTCTAGATGCATTTGTTAATGTCGGTTACCAGGTGTTCACCATATGAATGATTTTTAAATTCGCAGGTTATGCGCACAATTTTTGTACTCGGGTTACGTGTACAATTAAATATCTGAAATCTTGTGGTCTATTAAAATAATGTAAATGAATGTTTATGATAAACTAATGAACTCACCAACCTTTTGGTTGACACTTGAAAGCATGTTTATTCTCAGGTATGAAAGAAATCTTCCGCTGTGCATTTGCTCATTTTAAGGACATTACTTGGAGTCGATCATCGCAATGGGACCAAATGTTGATGACTTCGTCCAGATGGATTAGGACGGGGTATGACATGTGGTATCAGAGCGGTGGTCTTAGCGAACCAGGTCTTGCATTAGTGAGTCTGATTGATAGTCGTTAGAATGCATTAGCAAGTCTGGACTTCGACCTTAGCTGCATATTATAAGTTTTGATTATCATTCCTAGTGATAAATTTCCTGCTTATCATCCCTAAGTCTAGACACGCCTTACTGCATTTATTGCATAGATAGTGTATAGACTGATTCATATCTTAGCGTACCTATTACGGTAAACTTTGCCTAATATCTCCCGTAAATTTCTCCATAATTTAAGGGATCCTGGTACTATATATATCTCTGCATATTATGCATTGAGAATATCATCCAACTATCATTTGCTGACACTAAACTTTTCATACCAAAAATCTTTTCTGTGATCGCGTAAGATGGCCTCTACGAATCGACCAAGTTCCTCTGACTCCGAAGACAGCGTAACGGGAGTGCACCAACCGATCAACTACCGTGATTTCTTTAGAAAGTGGGGATGGGTTCGCGAAATACTTACCATATGGAGAAATGAAGAAGGTACTCCATATCACGAGCCGAACTTATCACCTAACGTCGGAGTACTCGATCCGCTTACCCGCGAACCTGTTCGCAATACCGTTTTTACTCTTTTCGCAAGGATTTTCCGCCTCGAAGGATGTAGTTAAAGATAGTATTCGTCCTCTACTCCTAAATTCTAATCAGATAGGATTATTAGAAGAAGTTAGAAGACTTCAAACTAAATATCAAGAATTGACAAACCTTATGGAAGAATGGGTAGAACTAATTCATAGACTCGAGCGTAAAGTAGAAACCCTGAAGGTGACGGTGTTCGATTTGAAAGCTAGGCTCGCATCTACTACGCAGGTACCACAAGCAGTACCAACACCAACATCAACACCACCAGTACCAGCATCCTCTCCAACACCACAAGCACTGCAATCACCACAAGCTCCGTAGGCACCACAGACACTGAAGAGTACCGAGAATGATGAATTATGAAATATTAATTCATTACCTTCGGTTCACGGTTAAAAGGATATACGTATATATGTTTATGTATATCTCGAGATCGTAATAAAAATTCTTTTCATATTAACTATGACTTGTGAATTTTTAACGGGTAGGTAATACCCGAGAAAGATAAAAGAAGCTTTAAAGGGCTTTCATCATATTTAATTCACATATGCTATCATTCACATCTTTCATCAACGATTTAACAATCGATATCTATAATCTTTAATCTTCGTTCTACATATCGTTCTACATCATTTATCTTCGTTCTACATGGCGATTATGTAATCTCTAATATTTTAGAGATTATGTATGCTAGTTCTAAAGGTAAATCAAATGAGATTAACATCATATTGACTCATTAAATCCATGATTACATCTGAAAAAAATATATATGTACATATATTTTCATAAAGATGATAATTAAAAGTTCTCTCGTACAAACTATTAATGATGAGAACATTTTAACGGGTAGGTAATACCCTAGAAATATTTAGATCTCACATTAACATATTACACTGTACATTCTTCAAATCCGATTCAATAGTCATTTACTCTTCTACATACAACCACAGATATACATATTCGTTCACCAAAGAATAACCATTTTCATTCTAATTCAATTTC
Organism: Rutidosis leptorrhynchoides; assembly: GCF_046630445.1. Lineage (NCBI taxonomy): Eukaryota > Viridiplantae > Streptophyta > Magnoliopsida > Asterales > Asteraceae > Rutidosis > Rutidosis leptorrhynchoides. The sequence continues at coordinate 9,683,880 of NC_092339.1, forward strand.
AAATTCGGATTTTGATCGATCAGAATCCAAGTCAAGATTTGACAAGTGGCATAATGAAGAAAATAATGAACAAAATAAAATTGATTAGTAACCAATTAATTAATTACGTAAAATTTCTTCATCATCTTCTAATCTTAAATATTTAAAATTTTAAGATTATATATCGGACTGTTGGATTACTAACATTGGATTACTAACATTGGATAATTACAACATATTAAAATATTGATTATAAGATATGAAACTAAACATTTCTTCAAATATGTCACTTGATTTCATCTTAAACATCCTTTGTATCTTGACGATTACAATCAGCGTTTAATCATCTAAAAACACAATTCTCTTGAAACCACCTTGGATTGATAACCGTTGATTCAGTTATGGTAGCATTAAATGCAGAGGAAACAGCAAAATTGTAGATGGTCTAAATAGCCATAAGTTTGATAATAAAGGATAGAATGTTGGGAACGCTCGATAGAAAATTCGGTACTGAAAAACGGATTGAGCTAACCATGAAGGAGATCAAGGAAAAATACAAGGACCAAACCCTATATTCAAAGAATCCAGGTAATTCGGGATTCGATGAAATCTTTAGAGAATATCTTGCTCCGAAGTCATGTTAAAATCTTGCGGAAAATTTTTCTTCATCAACTTTCGATCTTAGAAATTCCAAAATATCAACATAAATATCTTTGATATTTCTGAGGATATTTTCATAATTATTCTTGTCCAAAATTATTAATCTCTTCGTGCTATCTGTACTACATCATAAAAGAAACTGCTTAAATTTCTATCATTCTGTAAAATTTGAGTTTAAATTATGAATGATTTTTGAAGTAGTGTTGGGGATTGAAGCATGAGTTAGTATAATATAATGACGCTCGGCCAACGTGATTATATTACAGTAAGTCATGCTAAATTTTTAATGAAACGTGATGATGGATCACAGATCATACCATCATCATGAACCATGTTACATAACTCTTTCATTCTAATTAACCTCTAAACATATCAAGAAAATATTTTTCTTAATGATTCGGTCTTTTTCGTGATTCTGATAATTTAACAAGTCAAATCGTGCTATTACCATTTCTTTCTTAGAACGTTAGTCATGATCGTTCGAAATTCAAACATTTAACCTACGAATCCGAGATGTCTTAATCGCTTTACTTAGTGACTGGAAGATAAACAAAAGCATGGAACTTCGTAATATAAATAAGAATACGAGCGACATCAAACAAGAAATTACAAACCGTGTATATCTATGCGAATAGCAAGATAAAGACATGGGAAAATCAAAAACACTATAACCCCAAGGTAATAGTAGAAGTTAACAGATTCCTCCGATGGTAGATGAAAAAGGAGGAAGACAGAAGCGATTGTCAGAAGAAGGACAAGGATCAGTACTGGATTAAGCATTTTTATATATCTTTTGAAAGTATGGATTAAGAAAGAAAGTATAGGAATTGCGAGAATAATGAAACGAAAGAGGTACATTTATAGCAAATATCAGACATAGAAATCAAGGCAGGTTACCGCATTTAATCAAAGAGGATCATAATTTCCTTGAATTCTGAAGAATCGAATCTTATATATATTTCGAAGATTTTCTTAAATTCCTTGAATTCCAAAAATTCACCATGACTACGTCAAAAGTTAAATCTCTATCTCAATCTTTTATGACAGCTTCACTCGTACACTTCACACAATCGAATCGTTTTATCCATATTACTCAATGATGATAAAACTCTATTTATCAACTCATATTCGTCATGAAAACATTTTTATTGTTAGCCATGACGACCTCGATCAAATTTCGGGACGAAATTTCTTTAACGGGTAGGTACTGTGACGACCCGGAAAATTTCGAATAATTTTTTTAAACCAAACTCTTGATATGATTTAATATTATTGACACAATAAAAAAAATTCTGTTAGGTTGAGTCTCAAAAATTTTGAACTGTTTTCATTACGTTCATTTACCCCTCGACTGTTCTCGATGATTCACGAACAACTAATTGTAAATATATATGTGTATATATATAAATCATAATTTCAAATATAATTTGAAGTATTATATGTTGTTGTTATTAAAATTAATTATGTAAAATAAAAATAAAAATAGAATATTATAATTATTATTATTTAAAATATATCTATATATATATATATATATATATATATATATATATATATAAAGTATATTAAAAATAAACAATAAATGATTGTAATACTCGTTTGATGTTCCGTTTGATATTAAGCAAGTTAAATTCAAACTTATATAATTTTAAAATAAACGGTGATCCGAAAATGAGTTATATGAATCATAGGCCTATTAAAAATATATTTAGAAGCTAAATAATAAATTTTAACACTTTTTATATTTTACCCAGGACCGAGCGCGGACAGTTAATTTAATTTTTTATTTAGTAATTACGGACCAAATTTTATACCATAATGACTGGAATAAATATAGATAATTACAGTAAAAAAATTTGGGATTTTTCAGAGGACTTTTATCCCACACTGATCATCAACGAAGCATGAATTTCAGTCCATAAATGAAAGAGTAAACGACGGCTAACTTTCTCACACGTTTATATCTTAAATTATATTATAATTACAATACTGTGCTTAATTGATTGAAAGATTGAAAATTACTGTGTGTGCAGTTTTAAACTTTAATTATTATGAAAGTGAATGTGTACTATGAGTTTTTGTTTCTTTCATCTTTATGTAGATCACATTATATATATACATGTGCATGATCTTTTCATTTACATTATGAGTGTGATTAATATATAATATTATATATATAATTCGTTACATGTCTCAATCTCAAAATCAATATATACATATGCATATTACATAAGATAACAAATCCATATCTGTTTCACCAATTTACTCGACCAATATTACTATTTGACACTATGCTTGATTGAATGTATGAAATGCTGTTTATATTCTCATCTCCCAATTATCTCTACATATATTTACATACATATGAGTTATATAAAACTCACACCCGATCAAGCTTCATCACCATTCACCCCATTTGATCTCAACATTGCTCCTTCACCTTCACCCTCCTCACCCCAACCACCGCACCCTATCACCACTTTGAACCATCGTTGTACCACCACTACAACCACCATTTCCATGACCATACACCACCATCTCTCTCTATCTTTCACTTTCTCTCATTCTTCTTGTTTTTCTTTTTCATTATCAACAACCATGACCACTTCATCACCACCATGGACAACTTTATATTTCTTGTTACCTACGAACATCACTCAAACCCACTACCATCTTATCAACACCATAACCCTACTTGCAAGTTGTTGCAACTACTAAAATCACTCGTTATTTATGTTCCTGGTCGAGTTCAAACCCAAAACAAACACCACCACTCCATCGTTGAACAACCCATTTAAAACATCCACTATCAAAATAACCATCGTGTGTTTTTCTTCTTTTCTTAATTAAACCACGACAATCACCTCACTCTCTCGCTTTTTTTGACTTAAAACCACCACCTCAAAAACTACATCTACCACCATTATCAAACATAACCAAACACTCTTGTGGTGCCATTAATTTGCTGCTGCATTATCTCTTTTCTCTCTCCTTCTGTTATGACCCAAGACAAAAACCACCAGCCCATCATTTCCGTTTCACTGCTACTGTTATGGTTTGACAAACCCAAAACCAAGAACTCATATTGATTGCTACAGCTGCTCACAGAAAGGGGCTGCTGCAGCTCGATTAATTTCTGTTTCCTTTCTATTTGTTCGACACAAGGAAACAAGAAAATAGTACGTTTGTATTTGATTCATGAAACTTACAAAAACAAATGAAGAATGAAGCTGTACATATATTTGTTTGAGATTGTCAACTTGATGATATATAATATTGCGGTATATAAATAAGTGGAACTAAAAGGAACTTTAGGGCCGATAAATTGAACCACTCAACATTACCTTTTGATATTTTATGAAGTAAATCATGATGATAACAATTGAAAGTTTTGATGGGACCAATTATGAAATTGAAATTGTTAGTGATGAGCTGGACGTTTTTTCCCTAAGACCGTGATATTGTTGAGTTCTTATTGGGCCATGTAATTATATAGATTGTTGGGTCGAGGACTAGAGTTTCTATTGGGCCAAGTTATTATGTATAATGTATATTGGGTCGTGATCCAACCCAAGTTCTTCTGTTGGGCTGTGAATTTAACGCATGCTTTCTTTCTGTTGGAACTGAACAATGGCAATGAATGTTAAAGGTAATGATAAACACAATAAAATTCGATTGATGATGAGATTCTATGAGTATAAGAATGATTGTGTTAATGAAATAGTTTAAGGAGATTTTATGATGATATATTGATGAGGTACGTAATAATATATAGGTCGGAATAATGATGGTGATTACAATGATATGTGAGATCGATGGGATGATTTATGTTACGGTTTTATGATGTTGATAATGATAGCCGGAGATGATGATAGCTAGGATGATTTGATGATGTTAGGTGATTAGATAAAGATGGTAAAGACGATGATAGTGAAGCAATCATGATCGTTACCATGACAAAATAACGTTGATAATGGTTATGTTTACGACTCGATAATAAAATGATGATGATTAGGCCTTGATGATGGTTATGATAAGGATGATGTTATGATTAGATTATGATGATGATAATGATGGAAATTAAAATAATGATGACGATGGGGTTTGTGGTGTTGAGAAGACAACAAGGAGATATGGGTTAGATAGATATAGATTACGAGTTATAACAGAAAGTATCGGGTAGAGGAACTGTTTGGGTATGTTATAGAGTTAGCGGGACGTCGCGGGTTCAAACCTGGACTTGGGCATTTTTTTTAGGACTACTCCTTTGAGGTAGTTACTTATCTATTCATTTATTAATATTATCATCTTATTATTATTATTACTATTATTATTAAGGTTATTATCATTAACATTAAAAATTAACATTATAATTAAAATTATTACTATTATTAGAATTATTATTATTTATCATTATCAATATTATTATAAGAATTATCATCTTACTTATCATTATAATTATTATTATTAGACGTATTATTATTAGTATTATTACCACTACTTTTACCATTAGGATTATTATTACAATTAAACTAGTATCATAATTATCATTAGCGTTGTTATTATTATTTCTACAATTATATTAGTATTATCATCGGTTTTACTACTAGTATCATTATAAGTGTTATTAAAATTATTATTACTATTAATATTATTATTATTAAGATTATTATTATTATAATTTTCAATATTGTTATCATTAGTGTTATAATTATAATTATTATTATTATTATTATTACAAATATAAGTATTAGGATAAAAATTATCATTTATTATTATTATAATGATAATAATTATTATTATTAGTATTATTATGAAAATAATAAAATTTATTATTATTTTCATTAATATTAGTAGTAGTATCATTTCTATTAGTATTATTAACATATTTAAAATTTTAATATCATTACTATCATTATTAGTAATATTAAGTATTACCAATATTAATATTTTTACATGACAGATATCATTTAAGTGTTATAATAATTACTAGTTTCATAAGCAAATGTTATATATATAAAAACTTATTTAATATACATAACCTAATTATACTAATATTTCTATATACAAAATGAATACATTTAATTAAATAATGAAATATATATAAGTTATTAATATAAAAATTTTATCACTAATAATAATATATATATTTATTCGATTACGATTATATATATTAATGAATATACAAATGATATAGGTTCGTGAATCCGAAACCAACCCTACACTTGTTCAATGTCATCATATGTATTTTTACTACAAAATACAATACAGTGAGTGTCATTTGCTCCCTTTTTAAATGCTTTTACAATATATATTTTTGGGACTGAGAATACATGCGTTGCTTTTATAAATGTTTTATGAAATAGACAGAAGTAATCAAAACTACATTCTATGGTTGAATTATTATACCGGATATCACCCTTTTAGCTTGGTAGCCTAAGAATTAGGGTACAGACCCCCTAATTGACGTGAATCCTGAAGATAGATCTATGGGCCTAACGAACCCCATCCGAGTTACGGATGCTTTAGTACTTCGATTTTATATACAGATGAGTGTACCTATATATTGGGAATATTCTAGATGCATTTGTTAATGTCGGTTACTAGGTGTTCACCATATGAATGATTTTTAAATTCGCAGGTTATGCGTACTATTTTTGTACTCGGGTTACGTGTACAATTAAATATCTGAAATCTTGTGGTCTATTAAAATAATGGAAATGAATGTTTATGATAAACTAATGAACTCACCAACCTTTTGGTTAACACTTGAAAGCATGTTTATTCTCATGTATGAAAGAAATCTTCTGCTGTGCATTTGCTCATTTTAAGGACATTACTTGGAGTCGATCATCGCAATGGGACCAAATGTTGATGACTTCGTCCAGATGGATTAGGACGGGGTATGACAGTAGAGTAGTGTAGTTTTTAGTAAGTCCGGTTCGTTCCACATGGAGCTCGCTAAGTTTAACGTTATATTTATTTTAAACTATATTTGTATAAATATATATATGTATATAAGTAGTATTATTATTATTATGAAAGGGGGGTTTTACCGTTTAATGACAGGTTTGTCGCTTTTCCGTCTTAAGTCACAATTAAAACCTAATGTAAAATATTAAATAAAAATATTACTTAATTTAAAGCATAAAGTAAATGACGATAAATAAAAATGCGATAAAATAAAAGTGCGATAATTAAAATGACGATAAATAAAAGTGTGATGAGATATAAAATAAAGGAATTATGCTTATTTAAACTTCCATAATCATGATGTTCGATGTGTTGATTTTAATTTATTACCATGGGTTAATTGTCCTTTGTCCTGGATTATTCGATATGTCCATCTGGTTTTGTCCATAATAGTCCATCGGTCATAATTATAAAGTGCTAGAGTCTTCGCCAATTTAACCTTATACCCGAAGTCAAATATTCCAACTAATTGGGGATTCGAACTGTAACAAGGTCTTAATACTTTGTTTAATGAATACACCGGTTTATCGACTGCATGTAATCCAAGGTTTTAATACTTTGTTAACAATTACACCAATTACCCTTGAATGTAATCCACCCCTGTTTTAATGAGTCCAGTGACTATTAATCCATCCCCGTGTCCGGTCAAATGAAAAATTATTAGTATTTATAGATATCCCGCCCACCGTACCCAGTCAAGCGTATGTGGTTATATATAAACACGTAAAATTATAAATCTGTATATTAAATCAACGAGATATCATTTAATTAATATAAAGCCCATTAATAGCCCATAGTCCAATTTCCACAAGTGTCGGTCTGTTGTCCAAACCCCAATTATGGTCCAAAACCCAATAACCCGTCTTAATATTTAGTCCAACATCACGATTACTTCGGCTTAAATAAGCACAATAATAACTTAACTATGAGACATTAATTTAAAAAGGTTGAACATAAATTACAATGAGTATTTATCGCGTAGTGTTACAAGGACAGAATTTTGACTTACAAACTTAAAACATTCGCCACTATAATCTTATTATTATTAACTTAATATTAAAATTATAATTATAAAATATAAATATATATATTTGAGAGAGAGTGAGATACATGATATATGTGTGTAAAACTCGTCGAAATTCGTTGCAATTTATAGACCTGGCCAGACTTCTGGGCTCATGCGATCGCATGAGAATTACTCATGCTGGCCATGCGATCGCATGGCCGCCTTCTCCTGGTCACATTTCATTTAAAATGTGGGCTGCTGAGTTTTAATAATATATAATAGAATATGTATAATTTTATATAATTATATGTATATATATATATATATATATATATATATATATATATATTATATTCTTGTACTCCGTTGACTTATAATTTTAGGCCCGTAGCGTTGCGCGTTGATAGTTGGTTCATGTCTCGGTTCCGGATTTTTGAACGTCCTTTCGTACGATTTAATATCTTAGACTTTGCATTTTGCGGCTTGTACTCTTGTAATTTCTAGACGTTTCTCATCAATAATTTGAACCACTTGGATTGTACTTTGTACTTTTTAGCTTTTTGGTCTTTTGCATTTTCAAATCGTCGAAACTGTCTTTTGTCTTCACCTTTTATTATTTAAACGAATATCACTTGTAAATAGAACAATTGCAACTAAAAGCTTGTATTTCTTGAAGGATAATGCTATTAAATATGTGTTCTTTTTTAGCATTATCAGCTATATATATCCCACAAGGCAACCTTAGAAGTGAGCCATTCACACACATAGCCAAAGATTTGTAAAGGTGTTCAAGGAAGTTGTGGAATAGAATTCTAGTTTTCTCTCTACAATCTTCCTACTTTCACACACATTCATACGATATTCATCCTAAGGGTCCTGACAAAGTGGCTGATGTTAGTTATCTCTATGATAGTTAGAAAGCTCTTGTGATTGTAGTTTAGGCTGTATTCTCGAGTTCTTTTTTTAGCTGAAAGGAGTGGAAAAGAAAGGGGATGAGAGTGTTTTACTATCCTTCCTAATCCGCCCAAATATGGGCTGAGAGTGTTGTTAACAAAATATAACTATACTATCCTTTCTAATCCTCTACTCTCTTCTCCTTTTCGCTTAAAATAAAAACTCGAGAATCACTATTATTTTTTAATCTATCTCTTTCCTTTCCTTTCTGTCAAAAGAAAAACTCGAGAATGCAGCATTAAGAATTAGCATCCTAAGTTGAATTTAGGTGTACTCGAATTTGATTCTTACTGTTTTGATTTACTGAAGTGCTGAGATAATGATAAAAATTTGGAAAAAGGAAATATCTGAATTATCCTTCTTTTACTAGCTTTTAAACTTTTATCCCTTTTAGCTTATAGAATAAAGAAGCAATAAGCTCAAGTTCATAAGCTTGTAAGCTTTTAAACCACAATCAGTTTCAGATTTTGGGTTTTAGATTTTGTTTGGTTCCATTTCAGACCTGGGGTTTCAGATATTGTTTATAAAGTTACATGGTTCCATTTCCTTTTTAATTAGAGGAGATATTGAAGATGGAAAAGATGATCAGAAATAAATTTTGTTGGGTTTTGGTGAGTAATGATGGTAGTGGAGACATGTGGTGGTTAGTGGGATGAAGATGAATTGATAATAAAGATGAAGACGATGAATGGATGATGAAGGGACCAATGAAATTAAGTTTTATAAACTGAAAGGACCAATGATGTAAATATCTAAAAATAAAATTGAGATGACTTGAAAGGTTACCTGATATAGCAGGTTAAATACATACAATAGAACAATTTAGAAAGTTGAATGCATACAATAGTAGATTTGAAAGTTGAATGCATCCAATAGAAATTTAGTGAAAATTCAATACATTTTCAATCAATTTTCCCATCAATTAAAGTGCACAACTGATGTCTATCATACTTTTTATGAAAAACAATAAATAAATAAAAAAATTAGTGAACACCTTTTATGAGACGGATAGATTATATTAGGAACAAGGCAATGATTGTAGTATTAAGTACGTAATACGGAGTGGTAAAATTTATTGCTTTCTTACTTAGATGTCTCTAGATTGATTGAAAGTTAAAATGAATACTTATTTTGTAGCGTATCAAAATAACAATATAAATAGATATAGATTAGAAAGAATTTCGACCGTGTGTTGCAGCGGTTACATTTAAATACATGTTGCATGTTTATAGTATCAAACGATATTTATGTACAAAATGCCTACGTATGTTTACTTTGAATATTTTGAAAACACGATAATTCTGAAAATAAAGTTTTTGTTTCTTTTTATTATTTATTATTAAAACCAAATACTGACACCATATGGTATTGCAGCGGTTACATTTAGATACATGTTGCATGTTACATGTTTATAGTATCAAACGATGTTTATGTACAAAATGCCTACGTATGTTTACTTTGAATATTTTGAAAACACGATATTTCTGAAAATAAAGTTCGTGTTTCTTTTTTATTATTAAAACCAAATACTGACACCATAAGGTATTATAGTGTTTTCTTTAACTCCCTCTAATGAAAACAAATATAACGAATGGTCTGCATGCTGCGGTGGAATAATTTAACGTATTTTATGAAATTAATGTTAAGCGAGAACTGAGAAAACAATTGCGAACAAAAGAAAAGAGGGTTAGAAGGACCCGAACTCTGGTCTTTTTAGTTACAAACTCATGAACTTACAATTTACTCTCATCATTCTTTTGATAATAGTTGGGTTTAATTATATATATATATATATATATATATATATATATATATATATATATATATATATATATATATATATATATATATATATATATATATATATATATATATATATATATATATATATATATATATATATATATATATATATATATATATATATAGCTCTGTGTGTGTGTGTGTGTGTGTGTGTGTGTATCCTTTAGGGCTATAATTAAAGTGTTAGGACATATAATAGGTATTTGTACATTTTAAATAACAACAAGTAACTACTCCACTAACTTTAATGTACTATTCTTAATGGATCAATTATTTTTTTTAAGTATAGCCCTTAAGACTATCATTAGACAAACATATATAGGGGGAAAGGTGAAGTAATTTTTATTTTTTAAATTTTTTTTAATTCTTTGTTTATTCAAACATTAATATCACATAAAAATATAAATATTTAAAAAATACACTTTGTGATGAATGTTATTATTTTGGCAGAAAAAATGCTCGAATAAATAAATGATAATATGCATCATGAGTAATGTTTTAATTAAAGGTTTTTAATAATTTTTTTTCATCTTATGTTTTCAAAATTTGGCCCGATTTGGAGTTTAGAGTAACTGTTTAGGGTTTAGTGTTTTGGGTTAAGTTAGGGATGGCGCCCGCGGGCAACGGGCACGGGTTATATATACCCATGACCCACCCATCGGGTTAGTTTTTTCTCGTTGAGACCCGTTATCCGCCCGTTGGTAAAACAATTTGGCTCTTGGGCGTGACCCACGGATACCCGTGACCCGAGGGTAAACCCGCAGGTAATAATAATATACAACTTTGTAAAAAAAATTTATAGAAAAACTAGGAAAGTTTATTAATTATAAACAATATGTATAATTAACATGTGTAAAATGAAGTCAAAGTCAAGTTTTTTTTTATATATATGTAATATTATATTTTTAATTATTATTGCATTGCATGTAAACTCCATTTTAAATTGATAATTGTATGTATAAACTCGTGGATAAATTATAAAAAAGTCTAATTAATTAGCGGATCGGGTTTTACGCGCGACAGGTAGTATGTACTCGCGACCCGCCACCACCCGTTGGTGGGTATAACTTTCTACCCGTACTCGTGCCCGTGGGTAAAATTTATGATTTTACCCACCCATTACGGATCGGGTACCCGCGGATCACAAGTTTTTTCTCACCCATTGCCATCCTTAGGTTTAGTCTTTATACTCAAAACCCTAAACTCTAAACCGTACGTGTTAAAATTTCAATATAAACCCTACTTACCAAACCATGAACTCTAATATCTAAACCCTAATTTCTGAATCCTAATTTCTAAACCACAATTTCTAAACCCTTAAAAAAACTCTAAAGAAAACATAACTCGTATGTCATATGCATGTTATCATTTATTTCTTCGAGCATTTTTCCGCCAAAATAATAACATTTATCACAAAATGTCTTTTTTAAATGTTTATGTATTCACGTGGGTCTTGACTAAAACACAATATATATATATATATATATATATATATATATATATATATATATATATATATATATATATATATATATATATATATATATATATAATATTTATTTAGAATATTTTCTTTAAAAAGAAGCTCCGTTTCGAATATAATTAGTTGTGTTTTATTGATAAAATTATTTCGAGTTGAACGGTGATACTGGAGAAACCTATATCGCGGCGAATAAAAAAATAAGTCCCGTAAAAAAATTGGGTGAGTTTTATTTATGATTATAATATTAATTTGAAAAGTTAAACTTTAACCTTCAAAGTTACATGCTAGCCCCTCTTTTACCCCTAAATACTTACAACATTTACCCTTCAAGTCGTTAGGAATTTATGGACCTAAACAAGAGCGGTGATTCAAACCAATCACCAAACCCATGAACGACAAACGATAAAATAAAGCATGTAACGATAAATGTAAATGACACGAGATTTAACGTGGTTATATCCCAACTCCAAAACACGAAGAAGGGTTTAGTCCACTGGCGTAAACCAGAGATTTTTCACTATTAATTTCGTGCACACATTGTATGGGTTACATAGGGAGTTTATATAGGCAAATATAAACAAGGAAACAACTTAACGATCAAGAAAACTCAATTCTATAATTTTCTCCCGTCAGCACCATTTTCGCGACCGTAATGGATTTCTGTGGTCGCGAGTTTTGTTTTCTCAGCACAGATTTGATTCTTGCGACCATAACTCAAAACTCGCGGTCACCAATTTCACAGATTCAGCAAACTTTGTTTAATTCGTACTTCGTAGTCCAACAATCTCCCACTCGAAGGAGACATTAAACAAACTTCATCAACCCGTCACTATGTTTAAACAAACCCACAATAACTCTAGATTAGATGATTACCAACTCCTTTTGATACCGCCGGATGAGACATCTGAATTATGCCACACTTCTATAACGACCCTGACTTTTCCATCTTTAATTAATAATGGTTATTATTAATACTTATGATTAAACGAATGTATGTTATTACATTTACTCATTACCGCGATTAACTTTTGAATGCCCGACACGTCTTTGTAACACACGTACTTTACACGAATAATATTTTTGAATATTATTTACGTTCATGATTAAATTTTATTAATCATTTTAATTAACTAAGGTTACTAGTTAATTACTTGGGCTTTGTTGGATTTAGTTGTTAAATACTTGAACTTGGGTTTTAATTAATGTTAGTGGACTTAAGAGCCCACCCTACTTCTTTAATGGACTAGTTAGCCCATTACTTCCATGAAAGTATCACATTAAGGTTCAACTAGTTTGATTAAGGTAATTGGAATCTAGTTTCATGTTACTTGCACACCATTCCCATAAAAACACCTCTAATAACCACCTTTTAAGACTTTAACATGCAAGAACCTAGTGGATTAATCCCTCCTTCTCTTTTCTCTTCAAACCGTCCACTTTAAGCCATGGGGGAGTGTTCCATTTTCATTTTTTTGTATTACTTCTTTCACTTATTCATTTCACTTCACACACACAAGTTACTTGCTCTCATTTCTCTCATCTTTTGCTCTCATTTCTCTCTCAATTTGTAAGTAATAATACTTCTTCTTCTTTTCTTTTTCTCTCCAAAACCGTGACATAAACACACATACTCATCATCATCACTTGTTGTTATTGTTGATTAATTACTTACTTATTCATTGTTGTTGATTGTTACTCATCCTTAGTTGTTTACTTACTATTTTCTAAGAAGCAAACTTGTTAGTTTGATTCTTCATTTATCTTGTTCTTACAAGACATACAAGAACAAAACTCTTTAGTTTATGTTCTACATATAATGCTTTAAAAAGATTGTAAGTTCATGTGTTGTTAAAAGCATACTTGTAATTCATGTTAGTAAACTTTAAAGTTTACTTTCTTAAAGATCAAGACTTAGGCTTGAATCTTTAAAGTATGAAACTCATGAACTAGTTACTTGTTTACTTAGTTTATTCTTTATAGTATGCACCTTAATTTCATGTTTGTTGGTTGTTATTGGTCAAGTGTTACTAGTTAACTTTGATCTCATTAATCTTGAACTAAAAGTTAACTTTGAAAGTTCAAGAACATGTAAGTAAGCTTTCTTTAACTATAACTTTGTACACTTATGTTAGATCTAGACTTTTGGGTCTAGGATCTTCAAGATCTAACTAAGAACTATGTTCTACAACTTAAGATCTTGATTTCATAAGTTCACTTTCAAGTTTGTAACTTATTATTAGTTTTAAAGTTCATGTTTGTGTTAGATATAAGACTTTGATGTAACTTTGGTTCATCAAAACACTTGCAACACTTAAGTGAGTTGTGCTTCATGTCTTAGACTTACACTTGGGTTATGATGGTCAAACCTTGGTGAAAATGATGCAAACACATCAACGAGTTGTACACTTGAAGCTATATGCATCAAGGATGAGAACCATGATAAGCATCGAGCACCAAGAACCACCGGAACCTACTGACCCTACTGTTCTACTATTTCTGTGTCTGACCCGTACGACCTGGGCTACTGTAATTATGATTTTCAGATAGCTCTGTTCGAGTAGATAACTTTTCATATATGACTCATCTTAATCCGAGTTATGGTTTAGGATTTATGGCCCTCCGATCGTCACTATGTCCATTTAACGTTGTGCTGAAAATTCTGACCTACTCGCACGGTCAAACGAAGATGAGTTTGCTTCTGTAATTTTTACCACAACTAAAGGACTCATAGACGGATCCATGGAAACTGGTCTCACCTTATTTCAGTAGGTATATAGGCCGTGGTGACTGACCGAACTCAGCCTTTGTTTTAAACTCTTTTCATGAACGAAACTTACTTTACACATTTTGTTTGATGATGAATGATGATGACCCTTAAGACCTTATTTACATACTTTTAAACCTATTCAGATGATTTAATTACTTAGTACTATTTGACTTAGGTTGAGGACCCGTTTGGACAACCTTCATTACTTGCTTACTTTCCGAGTCATACTTTACCGCTACTTTATCATTGTGAGTTATAGCATTCTCTTTTTACTTTAACTTATTTTAGGAACTGAGAATACATGCAGATTTTATGTTTTACATACTAGGCACGAGTACTTAAACTTATATATATGTGTGGGTTATACAACGGCATAAACATTCCCTTTAGCTCGGTAACGTTTAATCATTGGTTTTTGAACCGTGAACGCGAATCTTAGATATGGATCCATAGGGTTTGACATCCCCACTCGGGCTAGTCGCGCTAGCATTTAATGAGTGTTTAATACTTTGTAAACATACGAACTTGCCAAGTGTACTTTCAGGGGGTATAAACGTTAAGTTAGTTACCAAGTGCCCACGGTTAAACATATACTTTATCATACTGATTTGGATTACTGTTTTGAAACGCTCTTTGTAGCACTGAAATCTCGTGGCCTACCTTACATTACTGTTATACTTAAACTATAGCTCACCAACCTTTGTGTTGATGTTTTTAAGCATGTTTTTCTCAGGTACTTAAGGTTGCTTCCGCTGTTATACTAGTCTTGCTGTAGACACCCGCTGCTTTAGAGATGTCACTGCATGAACGCTTACTTTTGCATTCAAACTTTAGTACTTTTAAAACGATAATTTGTAACGACCATTGGGGTCACATACATTTGTTAATTGCTTCTACTTAGTGAAGCATACTTTTGATGTAAAACATTCGACGTTGGTTATGACGTCACTTTTTTTATGAATGCAAACTCTTTTTGAAATCGCATATAGTACTTAACCTTGTAATGATCCTGTTGTTGATGGTCCGTACATGATGATTTAGTACGAGGCATCACATTTGGTATCAGAGCATTGGTTGTAGGGAATTAGGATGCATTAGTGAGTCTAAGACCGACCCGAGTAGGATTCACTAATAGGACTAATCTACAACTTGCTAGTTTACTTGTTTCTGCGGAACCTGCTGCATGCTACTGTTATACTACTGCATGCCACTGCTTACCTCTACTGCTGTATGGACTTACTACATGCTACCGTTTCCTTTTACTGCTATGTAAACTCGCTGTATGCTTTTGCTTACTCTCACTACTGCATGCTACTATCTGCTTTTAACATGTTATTTCGGTATGATAATGTTACTATTGACATGCTACGTGCTGCTGTAAATGATCTAGGCTGCTGTAGTTGTTATGCCTGATTACGTGCTTGCTACATGTCTATTATTCGCTGTACCGATATGGAGAACATATCCTTCCCAGTTCAGATGTTTTCCTGAACTACTTTCCCGCTCGTCTAACCCTAAGAACTAGTAGTGTAATCCACATGTTACTACTGCTCCACTGTTCCAAAGATCGAAACATTACTTCACGCAATCTAGAAGATTGTTCAGTTGACACATACCCTGTACGCTTTCATGATCGTCACTCATCTCTTTCATTCTTCACCACTACTCGACGACCTAACGACACTTCTATACTTAGGCATTGGAGAAGTCGGGAAGGCATCTCCTTTCACAAGCTTATAGTGTCTTCCACTGATGCTCAGCCATACCCAAAGACTTGGGAGTCGCCTCAAGACATATCACATTATTACTTGCTACACGTACCACTCGACACGAGACCCAGATTGAAATTTTTAGAAAGGAACCTAACGACGTTACTTGAACCCGAATGTTTTGAAGAAATTTCGGGGCATTTAGGCATTGATGCATGACCTATGGAACTTACGCACCCACACCGAGGAATCGTGAGATTAATTATGTAGATTTTATTTTGAGACAACATAGATATAGCACCGTTAGATGGAATTGAGAATAATTGGAAATGATCATGTTACATTGACCATATGGAATGGTATTGGAATGAATGCACGATTTAGTACAATATAATGACGCCAGGCCAGCGTGATTATATTGAAGTAAATCATGCAGAAGTTCCAATATTACTACATGAGGAATATGGGGTGATCCAGGGAAAATTTTGTCAGGGATCACTTGAGCATACACATTGTAGCCTGTTAAAGGTAGGGAAAGAATAACCACGTAGCCCAGATACTGTACAAGAAGGGCCTTGATTGCAGAATTGATAACCCGAAAATTTGTTATAGATACCGACACCCTGGACATTTAAGGAAAAAGTTCTCAAATAGGAAAAACCTTGTACTGACTTGTGGTAGCGCAATCGTTATCTCAGTTATGGAAACTCGCATGGATCCTGATCTTAGTTAGGGTACGTTTCATCACAACGTTTTATTGTCTCAAGGTTGTTTAATACTTGAACGATAGAAACCTTATATTTAAGCACCTTAGTGTTATGACTAATAAGCCATTAACAACCATGAAGGTTAAGTATTCTATAGGACAAGCAAATGGTAAGCTGAGAAAGATAGAGGAATAATTTAAGGTAGTACTTTAGGATTAACAGGTGGGTCATTTGGGGATGACCTCATATTAACCAAACTTGGAAGTTTTAATGTAGTAGTTGAAAAGGATTAGTTACCTACACACATGCATATGTTATTTGAGAAGATTGATAAACTTTTCACGGCAGTATAATAAGATTGGTTGGAATAAACCTTAAGATTTACCTAACACCCGTCAATTGGGAAATTGGATGCAATAGTTGGATTAAGTTTAAGATTAACTTAATACCCATCAAGTTAGGAAACTTGATGAAATAGTTGGAACGAACTGACTTTCAAGGATGAAAGTGGAATTTATTTATAACGAGGAAAATTTATTCGTATACCTCGCAAGAATGGTGAAACTATTATGGGAAGAGGTGTAGCCCGAAAACTGAACCTTATTAGTTACATGACAACAACCCGAAATCCCACAATAGAAATGGGAAGAAATTCATCACTACACTACCAAAGAAGGTAGGGCGGTTAGGACATCATCTGGGTTATTATTGACCATCTCGCCAAGACTGCTCACTTTCTAGTCATGAAAGAAACTGATACAATGGACCAACTTGCACAACGATACTCAAAGGAAATTGTATTCTGTCACTTCAGCAATTCAAATTCTATATTGAAGATTTCCCAAGAATCTCATTTGATACTCATTCCTACGCCACTCTAAACCCTAACTCATTACGAGAAATTTCTTATTCGATGAAAACCACAACGTCATCCTTCTTACCTCGATATTAGTCAATCCAGTTCGAAATTTTCCTAAAATCAATGAGTGGTTAACTCTCACCCTCATACTCTTCCATTCATATCTCACTTATAAGCAATAACTTCACACTTAAACATATTGGGTCAAAGGACTTATGCCCTACTAATAGTCGTCAATCACATATAAATTCAACAATTTTTATTACCTCAAATATCACTCGACTTTTCAAAAGTCTTTTAATCGATTCTCATCAACCTTTTCCAACTTGTAACCTCCGAAATATGAAGATTTTGTTTGCCAAAATTTTACATACCTTATTTTACCGTGCTATCCTCTCAAGGCTTTATAAAAATAAATTTATTCTGTTTGCCATTCATACAAATTTTTGAAATCGTACCCGTTATATAAAATAAAGTAAATGATTACTTTTGACAAATACATATGAAACTTTACTTTCACTTTTACAAATCAAATATTTCATTTAAAAGATATTATACTTTGAACGGTACGTGTTGTACATAACCCTAATTTACTAAGAACTTCATTTCTTCTCTTACATTGTCACCATAAACAATTTCTATAAAACTTTCGTTGCTCATTATATAAAACTTTTCGTGTTATTCGTATCCAAGTCATCATAAAGGCTTTATAACCGTCAAAATCGAGAGATTCGTGTGTATGTGATAAAGGCACTGACTACCATGTCATGCAAGGCCTTCGGGCATCCGCTAACACTCGAACCATTCAAAACTATTGCGTTACCCCATGGATTATTTCACCACACCCGTTGGAACAATGCTCTTTCTTACATAACTCTGAGTCCTGACTCATTCCAAGGAAACTCTCATTTAGTGATATTAATACCATCAGTATTCCGACTTTATTATTAGTCACGACCTGTTTGGCATTTTGCAAATTGAAGGAGCAATTAACTTCTCATCCTCGTACTCTATCCTTCGTACCTCACTTTTAGCAACGGCTTCGCACGTAAATATTTTTGGCCCAAGGACTTGTGTCCTGATAATTACTAAAACTACATTTATGTCATTAGTTTTCATTACCTAGTAACCGGTCACCCGATGATTCAAAGCTTTTCCACTCAATCTTTTCCAACTCGTAACCTTCGAAATACGAAAAACTATGTTTATCAAAAATTTTACACGTTGTTTATTTGTGTGGTCCTCACAAGATTTACAGACAATGAAAATACTAAAAACTTTTCTGTCCCTTATACGATTTATAAAATCATATATGTATAAATTATACTTACTTATTTTGATACTAAGTTATATCTTCAAATTATTTAAAAACCGCTCCTTTAACGAGTTATTCAACTTAAGTCAAATAGTTTTGTGCAAAATGGTACACGTTGTACCTACTTCTAAATTTACTAGGAACTTCGTTCCGTTTATGTTGTCACAACAAACGTTTAAAGGTTTTGTTTTTCAAAACTCCCTTAGTTGATTTTATTAAAGGTTTTCGTATCAGACTACACCATGTGTGGACCACACTTTTTCTCGCCCTCTGTTAAGAGATGAAACTTACTATTAAGATCTTTTATGAAAAATTCTTGAGCCACTTTGGATGGCAGTCTTATAAAATTTGTTAGAAAATCTTTGCACCTATAAAATGTTCTTTTAAAACTAGACATGACAAAAATGCGGGCCGATAAATCAGTTTTCTGAGGTACACCTAGTGGTCACCCACCGTAGGAAAGGCTCTAGACGGGTTTCTACTCTCAACGTTCCACGGCTAATCACAACTCGTTCGTAAACCTCATTTCTATGAATCAGTATGTTGAGACACAAGGATCATTTTTGGAGATTCTTTTCACATGGAGTAAACCATTCGTTAGGACCAAGGGTTCACGTATCTTCTCATCCGCACATCCCCTTAAGTACACGGATAAATTCAGAATGAACCACTCGAAGAGTTCACTCTCGCTCAAAGACCACACCTTTCGTGCGACTTTCTTTCGAAAATGTAATATAAGATACTTTGAGAACCTATGAACCTTGTTATCCCTTTGGGAGGGTACTGCTTAAAACATTTACGACACAGAAGTGGATACTCTATATGCTCCTTCCTTCATTGGTTGCAACTGTATGTTGCTCTAGTTAACGTTGACCCTAACTTCAACAGGTAACTGAAAGGATGAAGTTACATTACGGAACTATGCTTTCATTTCATCCCAGGATAAGTTCACCCGCAGTATGGTAAACTGGGTGATATCCTTCATTTTTTCATTCAGACCGTCCTGAAGACACTATATATAATTATGGCCTGCAAGTCCGATTGGTCACTTTTAGCTAAAATTTCAATTCACTTATTCAAAAGAAACGTTCTTAAATATCAGATTCCTTTATGCCTTAGGCCTCCTTCCGAAATCAAGGGGTTAGTGAAATCCGTGGCTAACACTATCCAGACATCAAATCGCATGGTTGTGATCACCATGTTTTCCATCCTACCTGTCAGCTTCGTATTACGACATAAGCGCTCGATGTTTTAGATGAGCTTAGAAACATTCATGATGCATTTCACACATCCCGCTTACTGAAGGTGCCTGTAAGGCTAAACACAACATCTTTCCTTTTGTGGATATACATTCAGATGACATACTCCTGTTAATCAGAAACGAAATCAATTTGTTGACCTCTTAGGACAAGAGATTTAATTAACGGCATATACATATTCTCACTTTCATACGCCGAAGTACTTTTCAAGGTAAATAACTTACTTCTGAGCCCACGAGTCCCACGGAACTTTGATACGCCCCTTCTTGTTCGTATACAGTACATTTCTTGGTCACTCCTTAAAATTTCGGGACGAAATTTTCTTTAACAGGTGGGTAATGTAACGACCCTGACTTTTCTATCTTTAATTAATAATGGTTATTATTAATACTTATGATTAAACGAATGTATGTTATTACATTTACTCGTTACCGCGATTAACTTTTGAATGCCCGACACGTCTTTGTGACACACGTACTTTACACGAATAATATTTTTGAATATTATTTACATTCATGATTAATTTTTATTAATTATTTTAATTAACTAAGGTTACTAGTTAATTACTTGGGCTTTGTTGGATTTAGTTGTTAAATACTTGAACTTGGGCTTTAATTAATATTAGTGGACTTAAGAGCCCACCCTACTTCTTTAATGGACTAGTTAGCCCATTACATCCATGAAAGTATCACATTAAGGTTCAACTAGTTTGATTAAGGTAATTGGAATCTAGTTTCATGTTACTTGCACACCACTCCCATAAAAACACCTCTAATAACCACCTTTTAAGACTTTAACATGCAAGAACCTAGTGGATTAATCCCTTCTTCTATTTTCTCTTCAAACCGTCCACTTTAAGCCATGGGGGAGTGTTCCATTTTCATTTTTTTGTATTACTTCTTTCACTTATTCATTTCACTTCACACACACACAAGTTACTTGCTCTCATTTCTCTCATCTTTTGCTCTCATTTCTCTCTCAATTTGTAAGTAATAAGACTTCTTCTTCTTTTCCTTTTCTCTCCAAAACCGTGACATAAACACACATACTCATCATCATCACTTGTTGTTATTGTTGATTAATTACTTACTTGTTCATTGTTGTTGATTGTTACTCATCCTTAGTTGTTTACTTACTATTTTCTAAGAAGCAAACTTGTTAGTTTGATTCTTCATTTATCTTGTTCTTACAAGACATACAAGAACAAAACTCTTTAGTTTATGTTCTACATATAACGCTTTAAAAAGATTGTAAGTTCATGTGTTGTTAAAAGCATACTTGTAATTCATGTTAGTAAACTTTAAAGTTTACTTTCTTAAAGATCAAGACTTAGGCTTGAATCTTTAAAGTATGAAACTCATGAACTAGTTACTTGTTTACTTAGTTTATCCTTTACATTATGCACCTTAATTTCATGTTTGTTGGTTGTTATTGGTCAAGTGTTACTAGTTAACTTTGATCTCATTAATCTTGAACTAAAAGTTAACTTTGAAAGTTCAAGAACATGTAAGTAAGCTTTCTTTAACTATAACTTTGTACACTTATGTTAGATCTAGACTTTTGGGTCTAGGATCTTCAAGATCTAACTAAGAACTATGTTCTACAACTTAAGATCTTGATTTCATAAGTTGACTTTCAAGTTTGTGACTTATTATTAGTTTTAAAGTTCATGTATGTGTTAGATCTAAGACTTTGATGTAACTTTGGTTCATCAAAACACTTGCAACACTTAAGTGAATTGTGCTTCATGTCTTAGACTTATACTTGGGTTATGATGGTCAAACCTTGGTGAAAATGATGCAAACACATCAACGAGTTGTACACTTGAAGCTATATGCATCAAGGATGAGAACCATGATAAGCATCGAGCACCAAGAACCACCGGAACCTACTGACCCTACTGTTCTACTATTTATGTGTCTGACCCGTACGACCTGGGCTACTGTAATTATGATTTTCAGATAGCTCTGTTCGAGTAGATAACTTTTCATATAGGACTCGTCTTAATCCGAGTTACGGTTTAGGATTTATGGCCTTCCGATCGTCACTATGTCCATTTAACGTTGTGCTGAAAATTCTGACCTACTCGCACTTAGACCGTCGCCACGGTCAAACGAAGACGAGTTTGCTTCTGTAATTTTTACCAAAACTAAAGGACTCATAGACGGAGCCATGGCCACTGGTCTCACCTTATTTCAGTAAGTATAGAGGCCGTGGTGACTGACCGAACTCAGCCTTTGTTTTAAACTCTTTTCATGAACGAAACTTACTTTACACCTTTTGTTTGATGATGAATGATGATGACCCTTAAGACCTTATTTACATACTTTTAAACCTATTTGGACGATTTAATGACTTAGTACTATTTGATTAGGTTGAGGACCCGTTTGGACAACCTTCATTACTTGCTTACTTTCCGAGTCATACTTTACCGCTACTTTATCATTGTGAGTTATAGCATTCCCTTTTTACTTTAACTTATTTTGGGAACTGAGAATACATGCGGATTTTATGTTTTACATACTAGGCACGTGTACTTAAACTTATATATGTGTGGGTTATACAACGGCATAAACATTCCCTTTAGCTCGGTAACATTTAATCATTGGTTTTTGAACCGTGAACGCGAATCTTAGATATGGATCCATAGGGTTTGACATCCCCACTCGGGCTAGTCGCGCTAGCATTTAACGAGTGTTTAATACTTTGTAAACATACGCACTTGCCAAGTGTACTTTCAGGGGGTATAAACGTTAAGTTAGTTACCAAGTGCCCACGGTTAAACATATACTTTATCATACTGATTTGGATTACTGTTTTGAAACGCTCTTTGTAGCACTGAAATCTCGTGGCCTACCTTACATTACTGTTATACTTAAACTATAGCTCACCAACCTTTGTGTTGACGTTATTAAGCATGTTTTTCTCAGGTGCTTAAGGTTGCTTCCGCTGTTATACTAGTCTTGCTGTAGACACCCGCTGCTTTAGAGATGTCACTGCATGAACGCTTACTTTTGCATTCAAACTTTAGTACTTTTAAAACGATGATTTGTAACGACCATTGGGGTCACATACATTTGTTAATTGCTTCTACTTAGTTGATAATGCTAAAAACGAACATATATTTCATAGCATTATTCCTCAAGAAAGACAAGCTTTTAGTTGCAATTGTTCTATTTAAAAGTGATATTCGTTTAAATAATAAAAGGTGAAGACAAAAGACAGATTCGACGAATTGAAGACGCAAACGACCAAAAAGCTCAAAAGTACAAAATACAATCAAAGAGGTTCCAATTATTGATAAGAAACGTCTCGAAATTACAAGAGTACAAGATTCAAAACGCAAAGTACAAGATATTAAATTGTACGCAAGGACGTTCGAAAATCCGGAACCGGGACATGAGTCAACTCTCAACGCTCGACGCAACGGACTAAAAATTACAAGTCAACTATGCACATAAATATAATATAATATTTAAATAATTCTTATAATTATTTAATATATTATATTTATTTATAAATCCGTCGGTAAACAAAGAGCCAAACTTGTGTGAGCTGTAAAAGCAAACTCCGCGACTCGCGGAGTTTGAAGGCAAAAAATGCCGCAGTCGCGGAGCCCCAAATTCTGAAACTCCCTATAAAGCTCGCACATTCTGATCGTAAAAATCATCCTCTTTTCTTCTTCTCTCATAAACGTATTATATATATATTATAATTTTAATTTTAATTTTAATTCTAATAATAAGGGTATGTTAGCGAATGTTGTAAGGGTGTAAGTCGAAATTCTGTCCGTGTAACGCTACGCTATTTTTAATCATTGTAAGTTATGTTCAACCTTTTTACATTAATGTCTCGTAGCTAAGTTATTATTATGCTTATTTAAACGAAGTAATCATGATGTTAGGCTAATTACTAAAATTGGGTAATTGGGCTTTGTACCATAATTGGGGTTTGGATAAAAGAACGACACTTGTGGAAATTAGACTATGGGTTATTAATGGGTTTTATATTAATTAAACAATACCTTGTTAATTTAATATACAAACTTATAATTCGACGTATTTATATATAACCACATACGCTTGACTGGGTACGGTGGGCGGGATATCTATAAATACCAATAATTATTCATTTTACTGGATACGGAACTGGATTAATAGTTAATAGACTTGTTGAAACAGGGGTGAATTACATTCAAGGGTAATTGGTGTAATTGTTAACAAAGTAGTAAAACCTTGGTTTACACGCAGTCGATAACCTGGTGTATTCATTAAACAAAGTATTAAAACCTTGTTACAATTCGAATCCCCAATTAGTTGGAATATTTGACTTTGGGAATAAGAATAATTTGACGAAGGCTTTCGCTCTTTATATTTATGACTGATGGACTATTATGGACAAATCCGTATGGACATATTAAATAATCCAGGACAAAGGACAATTAATCCATGGGCATAAAACTAAAATCAACACGTCAAACATCATGATTACGGAAGTTTAAATAAGCATAATTCTTTTATTTCATATTTAATTTCCTTTATTTTATATTTAATTGCACTTCTAATTATCGCATTTTTATTGTTATTGTATTTAATTGCACTTTTAATTATCGTACTTTTTAATTATCGCAAGTTTATTTTATCGCACTTTTATTATTCGCAATTTCATTATCGTTATTTACTTTACGCTTTAATTTAAGTCTTGTATTTATTTTTAATATTTTACATTTGGTTTTAACTGCGACTAAAGTTTTAAAATCGACAAACCGGTCATTAAACGGTAAAAACCCCCCTTTATAATAATAATATTACTTATATATATATTTGTATTTTTATAAAAGTAAACTAATATAGCGTTAAGCTTTGTTTAAAAAGATTCCCTGTGGAACGAACCGGACTTACTAAAAACTACACTACTGTACGATTAGGTACACTGCCTATAAGTGTTGTAGCAAGGTTTAAGTATATCCATTCTCTAAATAAATAAATATCTTGTGTAAAATTGTATCGTATTTAATAGTAATTTCTGCTAAAATTAATAGCTATTTTATATACACCTCGCACGACATCAAGTTATTTTTGGCGCCGCTGCCGGGGAACTCTTAAAAGCCGGAAGCGCAACGCTAATATAAAAAAAAAAAATTTAGTTTACTTTTATTAAAATTCGTTTTTATAAAAATACGTTTTAAATATTCGAAAATATAAAAAGAAAAACAAAAATATAAGTATTTTTAAGATTTTGTTAAATATTTAAGTTTTATAAAGTTTCTTTAGTTTGTAAAAATATAAGTTTTATTTAATTTATTTTATAATTATATTTTATAAATATAAAACCGAAAAAAAATATATATATATATATAAATCTAGCTTTAAGATTTTTATTTTTAAAATTATAAAGTAGTTCCATTTTTATTCTAGTTTTTAAAATATAAGTTTTTATTATATATAAATTTTAGATTATAAAACAGAAAAATATAAAACAGAAAATAAAAATAAAAACGCGTCGAATATTAAATAACCTTTCAGTTGAATTCTGGAACCCCGCGAGTTGCGGGGTTTGATGCTTTGAATACCGCAAGTCGCGGAGCCGTCTGACACGGGCCACACAGAACCCTAATCTGCGTTAAATACGGAGTATTATTAATTATTATTAATTAATTTGTAATTAGGGTTAAATATTTAATTAATTTAGTATTTAATTTAAGTTTTAATTAATTTATGTATTTAGTTTAATTAGTTTAATTAATTTGTAAAATTAGTAGTTTTATTAAATAAATAATATAAAAATAATATTTTTATAAAAATTGTACTTTTTACAACTTTTTGTATATTTTTATATTTTGTCCCTTTTTAATCGTTTTAGCGTAATATTTGTATTTTTAGCCCATATTTAGTTTGAAAACTTAGTTTTTGCCATAGTTATTTTTACTTCTAGATTTTTAGGCTTTGCCGTAAAATCCCTTAAGTGCTTTTTCTTTAGACTAAGATTAAGGTACTTTAGAATTTTACGACACCTTTTTAAGTTTTAGTTTCTTTTTAAGTTATTTCCATTTGAGATTTAGTTTTTCCTGTAAGCTTTAATATTTTTAGACGACTTTTACCAATGTATCAATTATCATTCCAATTAGTAATCTCAATTTGCGATTATAATTTTAAGTTAGTTGTAGTAATAAGGTTAGGTTAGTCAATTGTTTTTAAGTTTTATAAGTTTCTTTTATTTTTCCGTCACTTTTTATTTTTCTTTCTTATTTTTCTTTTTCGATCTTTTTCCGACGAACTCTTTTTCTTTCTTATTTCTCGCTATTCTAGTTTTAGGACATAGATTTTTATTCTACTTCTTATCTAAATTTCTTAAAATTACGAAAATTTATTTTAAGTGGTTAAATTGATAGACATCAAAATTTTCTGGTTCGTAGTAATAGTTGGATTTGTACGTGGACCGGGTTATTGGAGCCAAACAGTCCTCAATTATATTGAGACCAAACGAATCATGCCCCTCTGCTGCATCTTTTGGCTATTCGAAACGTGGGCAAAATCAGAAAAGTCTATTGATTGGATAACTTATTATAATTTTTCTTTCCTTTTAAAAACTAATAGGATATTCAGTGAATGCACCGAGCAAGACGTTCACCACCTTTTGTACGTTCACCACCTGTAACTAGATCAAGACATTTAGCAAATATTACCGCCGTTGATTTTTCTTTAGAATCGTCATCCAGTCGACCAAGTACTCCAGTTCAAATTTCCGATAATCCATTTTTTGAACCCGACCTCACAATTGAGAATCCGGAGAATATTCAAGGACGATTCATAGATCCTGAACCATTAAACTTTCCTCCGGAACCACCAATCATTCAAACAGAGATTGTTGAGGAACGAACCATTAAATCAGAATCCTCTAGTGATTCCGATTCAACAAATTCAATTATGGAGAATCTGGAACCTTTAAGTATGGAAGACCGAATGAGAGCTAAACGCACTGGCCAAGGTCACGCAATTACTCATCCAGACATTAATGCGCCAGATTATGAAATCAAAGGACAAATTCTACACATGGTGACTAATCAATGCCAATTTAGTGGTGCGCCGAAGGAAGATCCAAATGAACATCTACGTACCTTTAATAAGATCTGCACACTATTTAAAATCCGAGAAGTGGAGGATGAACAGATATATCTCATGTTATTTCCCTGGACTTTAAAGGGAGAAGCCAAAGATTGGCTGGAATCGTTACCTGAAGGGGCGATTGATACATGGGATGTTTTAGTTGAAAAATTTCTTAAACAATTCTTTCCGGCATCTAAAGCCGTAAGACTTCAAGCAGAAATTGTTACGTTTACACAGAAGCCAAATGAAACTCTATATGAGGCGTGGACAAGATATGGAAAGTTGTTAAGAGGATGTCCGCAACATGGTTTAGACACCTGTCAAATAGTACAAATATTCTACCAAGGATGCGACATCACTACAAGGAAAGACATAGATATAGCAGCTGGTGGTTCTATTATGAAGAAAACCGAAACTGATGCTTACAAAATTATTGATAACACTGCTTCCCACTCACATGAGTGGCACCAAGAAAAAGATATCGTTAGATCATCTAAAGCAGCTAGAGCCGATTCTAGCCATGACTTAGATTCCATTTCCGCAAAGATAGATGCTGTCGAGAGACGAATGGAAAAGATGACTAAGGATATTCACTCAATACGAATTAGTTGTGAGCAGTGTGGAGGACCACATTTGACAAAAGATTGTCTCAGTATTGAATTAACAATGGAACAAAGAGAGAATATTTCATACATAAACCAAAGGCCTGGAAATAATTATCAGAATAATTATCAACTGCCAAGACCTATTTACAATCAAAACCAGAACTATAACCGAAATATTCCATACAACAGCCAACAAGGTCCTAGCAATCAACAAGTATCCAATAATACTTACAACCAGCAAAGACCTAATTTTCAAAACAAACCACCACAACAAACCGATGATAAAAAGCCGAATTTAGAAGATATGATGACAAAGCTAGTTGAAACTCAAACGCAGTTTTTCACATCTAAAAAACAAACTAATGAACAAAATGCTCAAGCATTTAGAAATCAACAAGCTTCTATTCAAAATCTGGAACAAGAAGTAAGTAACCTAGCAAGGTTAATAGGTGAAAGAAAACCAGGAAGTCTACCTAGTGATACAAATGCTAACCCCCGGAATGAAACAGCTAAAGCTATTACCACAAGAAGTGGTACAACACTTAAACCACCTGAAATACCTGTAAATTCTGATGAAACTATTCCTACTCCACAAGAACCACAACCTGATCAAGATAAGGAAAAAGAACCGGTAGTTGAAAAGGTTAATGAAGATAACACAGTTAAGGCTAAACCTTATGTTAAACCATACCAACCACCACTTCCTTACCCGAGTAAAATGAAGAAAGAGAAACTTGAAGCCGAGCAATCCAAATTCTTGGATATGTTTAAACAGATAAATGTAAATCTTCCTTTCATTGATGTGATTTCAGGAATGCCTAGATATGCTAAATTCTTAAAAGATCTAATCTCAAATAGAAAGAAAATGGAAGAACTCTCGGCTGTTACTATGAATGCTAATTGTTCAGCAGTGCTGTTGAATAAGATACCAGAAAAACTATCTGATCCAGGAAGTTTCACAATTCCATGTTTTCTGGGTAGTCTTAATTCAATAGAAGCAATGGCAGACTTAGGTGCTAGTATAAATCTAATGCCGTATTCACTATACGCTAAACTAAACCTTGGAGAATTGAAACCAACAAGAATAAGCATACAACTAGCCGATAGATCAATAAAATATC
Organism: Rutidosis leptorrhynchoides; assembly: GCF_046630445.1. Taxonomy (NCBI): domain Eukaryota; kingdom Viridiplantae; phylum Streptophyta; class Magnoliopsida; order Asterales; family Asteraceae; genus Rutidosis; species Rutidosis leptorrhynchoides. The sequence goes on from NC_092339.1 coordinate 9,713,186, forward strand.
CTAGAGGGATAATGGAGAACATGCTAGTTAAAGTTGGTACTTTAGTATTTCCAGTAGATTTTGTTGTTCTGGACATGGAAGAAGATTCTCAAGTTCCTCTCATATTAGGAAGACCATTCTTAAATACGGCTAAAGCAATGATAGACGTGTTCGGTAAGAAATTGACCCTAAGTATAGAGGATGAGAGTGTTACCTTTTCAGTTGATAGAGCAATGAAACAACCACAATCTGCAGATGATACATGTTATTATATTCAAACTATAGATGCACATGCAGAATTATTAGAAGAATTTCCAGAATTACAAGGAATAGGAGAATGTCCTTTAGGAGAAGGTAATGAACCAATTGATGAAGCTGAAATGTTAGCTACACTTATAGCTAATGGATATGAACCAACAACAGAATAAATTCAAATGCTAAAAGAAGAAGACAGATATCGATACAAATCATCGATAGAAGAACCTCCGAAATTAGAGTTAAAGCCACTTCCAAACCATTTGGAATACGCTTATTTACATGGTGAATCTGAATTACCTGTAATAATATCGTCTTCTCTTACTGAAAATGAGAAATCACAACTCATTTCTGTGTTGAAAGCTCATAAACCAGCCATTGCATGGAAGATTCATGATATTAAAGGAATAAGTCCTTCGTATTGCACACATAAAATCCTTATGGAAGAAGGTCATAAAACGTATGTGCAACGCCAACGAAGACTAAATCCTAATATGCAAGATGTAGTTAAGAAAGAGATTATTAAACTGCTAGACGCAGGTCTAATTTATCCAATTTCTGATAGTCCATGGGTAAGCCCAGTTCAATGCGTGCCTAAGAAGGGTGGCATGACTGTCATTACAAATGAGAAAAATGAGCTTATTCCTACTAGGACTGTAACAGGATGGCGTGTATGTATTGATTATAGAAAATTAAATGACGCCACCAGAAAAGATCACTTTCCCTTACCTTTCATTGATCAGATGTTGGAAAGATTAGCCGGAAATAGTTACTATTGTTTTCTAGATGGATTTTTCGGATATTTTCAAATTCCAATAGCACCCGAAGATCAAGAGAAAACCACATTCACGTGCCCTTATGGTACTTTTGCTTACAAACGCATGCCATTTGGACTTTGCAACGCCCCTGCAACCATTCAAAGGTGTATGATGGCGATTTTTCACGACATGATAGAAGAATGCATGGAAGTTTTCATGGATGACTTTTCAGTCTTCGGTGATACATTTGAATCATGTCTAGTTAATCTGGAACAAATGCTAATTAGATGCGAAAAATCAAATCTAGTTCTTAATTGAGAGAAATGCCATTTCATGGTTAAAGAAGGCATCGTTTTTGAACATAAAATTTCAAAAGAAGGAATTGAAGTGGATAGAGCTAAAGTAGATGTAATTGCTAAACTTCCACATCCCACCAATGTTAGAGGAGTTAGGAGTTTTCTAGGGCATGCCGGTTTTTACCGACGTTTCATAAAAGATTTTTCTAAAATTGCCACTCCTATGAATAAACTCCTAGAAAAGGATGCTCCATTCATCTTTTCAGATGAGTGTATCAAATCTTTTAATATTCTTAAAGAGAAACTCACTAATGCGCCGATCATGATAACACCAAATTGGAATCTACCATTTGAACTAATGTGCGATGCAAGTGATTTTGCAATGGGAGCCGTTTTAGGACAAAGGATTGAAAAACGATTTCAACCTATATATTATGCTAGTAAGACGTTACAAGGAGCACAAACGAACTATACAACTACGGAAAAAGAACTCCTTGCTATTGTCTTTGCTTTTGACAAATTTCGATCATATCTCGTTCTAGCAAAAACGGTGGTCTATACCGACCATTCTGCTCTTAGATACCTATTTTCAAAACAAGATGCTAAACCAAGATTAATCCGTTGGATCTTACTCTTACAAGAGTTTGATATTGAAATCCGAGATAAAAGAGGAGCAGAAAATCTCGCCGCTGATCATCTTTCTCGTCTTGAAAATCCTGAGTTAGAAGTTCTAAATGAATCGGCCATACAAGAAAACTTTCCTGATGAATATCTATTGAAGATAGATTATAAAGAAATTCCATGGTTTGCAGACTATGCAAACTATTTAGTATGTGGATTCCTTGAAAAAGGATTAACGTACCAAAGACGAAAGAAATTCTTCAGTGATATAAAACACTATTTTTGGGAAGATTCACATCTGTTTAAAAGTTGTCCAGATGGAATAATACGCCGATGTGTATTTGGAGATGAAGCTAGTAAAATATTAAACCATTGTCACACAGGACCAACAGGAGGGCATTATGGGCCTCAACTAACAGCAAAAAAAGTTTATGATGCTGGATTCTATTGGCCTACAATTTACAAAGACGCACACCTTCTTTGCAAATCCTGTAATGCTTGTCAAAGGGCCGGAAAAATAAGTCAACGTGATGAAATGCCACAAAATGTCATCCAAGTATGTGAAGTATTTGACATTTGGGGTATTAACTTTATGGGTCCATTTCCAAAATCTCATAATAATCTATATATACTCGTAGCCATTGATTATGTATCTAAATGGGCGGAAGCACAAGCTCTCCCAACTAACGATGCACGAGTTGTAGTCAACTTTTTAAAACGTCTTTTTGCAAGGTTTGGAACACCGAAAGCTTTAATAAGTGATCGGGGTACTCATTTCTGTAATAATCAACTTGAGAAAGTTCTTAAAAGATATGGAGTAACTCATAAAATCTCCACCGCATATCATCCACAAACAAGTGGACAAGTTGAAAATACAAACCGAGCTTTAAAACGTATTCTAGAGAAAACCGTAGGATCAAATCCGAAGGAATGGTCCATTAAATTGGAGGATGCACTCTGGGCTTTTAGAACAGCCTACAAAACTCCAATTAGAACCACACCTTTTAGACTTATTTATGGAAAAGCATGTCATCTTCCAGTAGAAATTGAACACAAAGCATTTTGGGCTTTGAAGGCATGTAATCTTGATTTACATGAAGCTGGACGTTTACGATTAAGTCAACTAAACGAATTAGAAGAATTAAGACATGAAGAATACGATAATTCGTTAATCTATAAAGAAAGAACGAAGAAATAGCATGATAAAAGAATCAGAAGTTCAAAAGAATTTAAAGAAGGAGACAGAGTTCTTCTTTTCAATTCACGATTCAAGCTATTTTCTGGAAAATTGAAATCAAGATGGTCTGGACCATTCATAGTCAAAAGAGTTTTCCCATACGGAACGATAGAATTAATAAATTCAAATGGGATTGAATTTAAAGTTAATGGTCACAGAGTTAAACATTACATACACGGTCCGATGGAAGTTGACAATGAAGTTAATCATAATTTCACCACCCAAGAAAACCTTCAAAATGAAAACATAAATATGTTATCAACAACATATGAAAAATCAAAATTGGAATATAGGGAGGATTCAAATTTGAGTGATGAAGAAGAATTCCTATACAAACCTCCCATTCCAAGAAACGAAGAAAAATGTGAACAAGAAATTCAAATAGAAATGAAAGAACCAAGGAAAGAACACCCGAAAAAGGTTTACAAACCAACTCGACTTACTAAAGCAGGAGACCCGGGTGAATTTATCATTTCTTGCTTACTTAATGATGGTGCTGTATATAATGGACTCGCAGATTTAGGAGCAAGTGCAAATATTATGCCTCTTTCCTTATACAAAAGATTAGGCATGGGTAAATTAAAACCAACCAAAATAGGTGTTCAATCATTTGACCAAACCATTAAACACCCGGTTGGAATAGCAAATAATTTACTTGTTAACGTGGGAAGTTTGACCTTTGTTGCAAACTTCATAGTGATTAATATGGAGGAAAACCTTGATGTTCCTCTAATTCTAGGTCGCCCATTTTTAGCAACCACCGAGGCATTCATTGATGTAAGAGAAGGTAGAATGACACTTAGGGATGGTGATACATCGATCACCTTTGTGAACCGAAAGTTTAGATCTCCACAAACCAAAACTGTTAGACCAATAAAAACGCATAAGGGTGGGGAAGATGAAGAAACACTTAATGATGATCCAATCACAAAGAATGCCGTTGATGATACGAAATTAGATGAACCCATTTTTAACAGTTCAACGAAGAAACTTTATAAATAGATTCACGATGCTAAAATTAAAGAAAACTTTAAGCTATATAACCGATTAATATCCAATTTATCGTCAAAAGAAAAGGCAGTGTTAGTTGAATTTGTGAAAGTTACGGAGGAAATCAACAAATGGATTGAAGTAAAAGTCAAAGATATACAAGTTGTTGATGATTCAATTGAAAATAATGTTAATCACAATTTCAACTAAGTATAGGGGGTTTATGTATTTCTGTTAGAGTTAGATTGTCTGTTTTCGTGTAGTTCTCGAAAATGGAACCCGAATGGTCTTTCCCTAGCAGACCCTAAAGAACTAGTCTTCTCTCCCCATTCTGAATTTTTATTTTTTAGGTTTTTACGAAATGAAGACTGCCTGTGAACTAAACCATGGTCTAATGCTACACGCTTTGATCACTAAACGTAATAATGACACACTTCCAAGTGAAATAGTATCAGTAATCAGAGAAAGAATGGACGGAGTTAGAAAAGAATCCAGATGCGAAGATAATAAGTTACAATTTGGTAAAGGAAAATCAAAATCCAGAGCGAAAAGAAGAGCACGACACCTAGAAAGATGTCACAAATGCGGAAAATGGTCACATGGAGGTAAATGTTCAAATAATCAAACCTATTCAAACGCCGAATTTGTTACTTTATGCAGAGACGGACCGTTCATATGTTTAGAAGAAAAGACACTGAATGCTCGAGGTTACGCCTATATAGCTATGGAAAACCAATTAAACCGACTATCTTATGAATGGGATAGATCATATAACTAAGAAATCTATTTCACAGGTATGTTTGTACAGTTTTTATTTTATTTTTTTTTTATTTTTAACCTTTTGATAATAAACGCTAATTTGTTCGCTATAAAGTATTAAATTGGTATTGAATAAAATTAGGTTTGGCGACCGAAATTATTGATATCATTTAAAAATTTATTACATCACTGCGAAATTTAACGTTTATTCTTAAGGTATAAATATCTTTAATCAATCAACCCAAAATATTTCAAAAATTCGTCATGAGTTAAATTAGGTCTTGGAACCGAAATTACTTTACCGAAAAGAGGGGCGCATATTTTTGATAATATTTGATTGATAAAAGTGGGATAAAAAGCCAAAAAGATTTTTAATTTTATTTTTACCATGTTTTTAAAATTAATATTTAAATCTTAAATTAATATTGTAAACTTTGTAAAATCAATATATTTAAAATTGTAAATATTTGAAAAAAAATTAATATAAGTTTGGTGTGACTTTATAATATGAATTTTTAAATTAAGTTTGGTGTGAATCTTTAATTTTTAAAAAAATATATATGAATTTTTAATTTTATGCATTTCAAATTTTAAAGTTTGGTGTGAATTTTTAATATTAATTTTGAATTTTATATTTAAGTTGTGTGAATTTAAAAACAAAAATTTACTTTATCTCATTAAGTTAAAAATATGATTTTTAAAATTCGTCGTAAGTTGAAGACTAGGTCTTTGAACCGAAATTGCTTTACCCAAGGGAGGGACGAGAACTTTTATTATCATTATTTTTAATCTTATTGAATTAAGGTATGCCAAAAACATTAAAAACCCAAAAATCTTAGCTTTTAAAACAATAGCTACAAAAAGACAAATTTTAAAATTTTGTCGAGGGACGGACTAGGACATCGATCCGAAACGACCTCGTCCTAAATAACAAGGAAAACAAAATTTTAAAATTAATTACATAATTGTTTTAATTAGTATAAGATATATAAAAAAAAAACAAACAAACAAACTCCGCGACTCGCGGAGTTTGAAGCCTTAAACCCCGCGACTCGCGGAGGATGAAAAAACCAGGAAAAAAATATACTGATCGAACAGCTCAGTCCCAACCCACAAAAACAGAAAACACTGCGAAAACACTCCGAAAAACTCGAAAATACACCCCCAAAATCACAATTTTTAACCGTTAATCATCAAATCTTTTACTAAAATCATGTTGAGAAGGATGCTATCAAGGAATTACTCAAGAAAAACGGTAAATTTCTACACCTAAACACCATTTAATCCGAAAATTAGTGTTCTTGAGCAATTTTATACCCAATTTGATTTTGATGCTTTTTAGTGTAATTATGCTTAAATTGTTTATGTATTATGCTTGTATAACCTAGATTGATGCTATTTAACATGATTAGAAGCCTTAAACTTCAAATTTTGAGTAATCTAGGGTTTGTGTTCTTGAGCAAATTTGGGGCTTTTAGATATAAACAGGTTATGGCCGATTTTTGTCATGAATTGTTGTTAAATTAAGTAGTGTAACATGTTTAGGTAATTAAATGATCCAAACTTTGAGCCTAAACATGATTTTGAGAATTAAAGTGGACTTTTTCAAGTCTAAAAATTCATGAACTTGATTTTTGAGAGATAATGTCATTTGAAACTTGTTTAATTGCTAGTAATGATCATTTTGACATGTTATTTGAGTTGAATGCTTATGAACTTGGCGAACATTTTCGTATATGCTTATTTGAAAAAGTGTAGATTTGATAAAAATATGAAAATGAGCTTAAGTTTGATATAAATTGATCATGTCATTGTAATTATTTTGATTGATGATTTTGCCTACACTAATGCATATTTGGAAGCACAAAAAATTATGTTTGATGTGTTTTGCAGGCTGAAAGGGGTGAATCTTCATCCCAAGCTCGCAATGCTCCTGCTGAGAATGCAGAACAACAGGAGGTGGATAACTACTACAAGCAAGATATACCTCATCCAGTCATGACATTTTCTGATATGCACTTGGAAGATTTGCATCCGAACCTGAGATTTGACAGACTTTGGATAGATTATCCAAAGTATCAAAGGGGTTTGCATACTCTTCATTCTAAAGTTGTTGAGGTACCTAGGGTCATAGAATGGGGACCCTTAGAAGCTGTAGAATTGGCCGGTCCAATTAGGGAATTACTTGCACAGAGGTATGGTAATTCTACTTTTAATGACTGGGTACGTTTATTCACCATGCGTAGACCTGTATATAAAGTATGGTGTGAAGAATTGTTGTGTAGTATAGAATTAAATGATCGGGTAGCTAGTTTAACCGATCGATCTTTTATTAGATTTTTGTTAGGAGGTTCGATGCGCCACATGTATTTACTAGACATAGCTCAGGCTTTACGTATATATACGCCTGAGGAGTTAGCATCTGCCGATTGTAGAGGGTTGATACTAAATGGTAGAAAGATAGATGAAAATTTTGATACACACGGTGTGTGGAGTCAAATGACAAGCCATCACTGATTCAAAGGGGGAAATTACTCTTATTTGGATATAGATAGAGCTGAATTAAGAGTAATTCATAGGGTTTTAGCTAATTCGATTACACAAAGAGGTAAGAACAAGGAAAAGGTAAATGAACAGGATTTGTTTTACCATATGTGTATTCGAGACCCACAAAGCGCTGTAAGTATACCTTATTGTGTGGGTTATTATTTATCAGCTATGGTTAGGGGGATGAGACCGCATAGCATAATAGGAAGTGGTATTTTTATTACTTTGATTGCTGAATATCTCGGTGTGGATATAAGTAGGGGGATTATTAGTAGAAGAACCAGAACCCCGCGATACAATAGGTTTAAATGTATACCATGGTGCGAAAGTTTTGAAGAGGCGAAATAACGCCGCAGTACAATACCATGGTAGACATCCACAGGTTGAGAGAAACCAACAGCAAGGTAATGTAGGAGGGGGAAATGAAATGCAAGAAATGCAAAGGTTTATAGCTTCACAGGAGTACGAAAATGCTAGACAGAGAGCATTTGAAGATTGGCAAGTTCATCAAAACCAAATCATAGCTCATTGCCAACATATAGGTAGAAACTATATTCCTACACCAAAACCCATATTCCCTCCCTGGTCTATAGAGATGCAACCACCGTATCCTACGTATAACCCTGCCGAAGCATTCTATAGCACCTATGGTTATGCTTGGAACCCCTATTGGTATCAGTATCATCCCTAGTCTACTTAGTTTTATTTATTTTGTAATTTGTAATGTTGATACGTTTGATACTTATGTTAATATTGTAATAGTTTTTATAATTTTCTAACTTTTATTCTTAGATTTTAATAATTTTTGAATGTGGGGTAATATACCAAACTTCAAAAAATATGTATATATGTTTGCAGTTTATCTTATGTACACAACAGGGTAAAACAACGCATTTTCAAAGACTGTCATTAAGTTCAGCAAAAGCAACTAATTTTGACGACAAGATGCAAAATATATGTGAAATAACAACAAGACGGAATGAACAAATGATGTGCACCATTTATCATTCAGCAAACAAACGCCAATATATTTGGAAACTTTGGTAAAAATTTAATCATTTTCACACAAATCACCCTCAATAATTTAAATTGTTACTGATTTCTTGCAAATGAGGGCATTGCAAGATCTTAAGTGTGGGAAGGGGTTAAATTCTTTCGGATTTTAAAATTTTTACTTTATACACTTGGTTACCATTAGAAATACTAGTAAAGTAGTAGTTGTATTAGAATCTAGTGCTCTCTGATAATAAAGAACAGCCCTAGTCTTATATACTGACTACCCAATTCTAGTAAAATTTTTCAAAATTTTCAATTAAATGAACTCAAAATCATGTTTATACATATTTATGAACGATAAAACTAGGTTTTAACACCGAAATTATTGTTACCTCAGAAAGGACATAAATTGAGAAACAAACCGAAATGTTAAAATTCATTTAAAATGGAATAGAGGACGATAAAAAGGAAAATAAAAGCCAAGTGTGGGAAAATTTACCAAGTTATCCAAAACATATATCACATATTTTTGTACAAATAACTGAAAATACTTTTGCTTTGGATTAAACTAAAAAGTTTTACCTGATTTACTGTAAGAAAGATGGATCTACACGATGAATCAATTCCATCATTAAAAGGAAGTAAAGTCTTCCGAAAAAGAAACGCGCTTCTTAATTTAGGTCATGAAGTTGTCGTCCAGACCAGCTGTAGGTTGACGAAAAATCTAGAAAAGTCATCAGTAAAATCAGCAGGAAATCCGCAGACCTCAGCATTAAACAGGGTCGCCAAGTGGTCAGATTTATCCTAACCATGAGAAGGATTTATCTCGTAAAATGGGGGGGCACCATGCAAATTAGCTGGATAAGACTAATGAATCAGATCCCCAGAAAGGATAATCTCCTTAAAAGATCAAAAATCAGCTTTTAAGCTTGATATTACTCAATCCTTGAGATTGACCTTAAAGATTGAGAATTACAAACTCATGGAATTCAATGATATCTAAACTCGAGCTTGAACGAGAAAATATTTTGATCAAAATTATAAACCGATTTTTTTCTGAAAACCTTATTTTCAATGCGTTCATTACCATTGAACGTAAAATCCTAGGAATTCACCTGGAATTCATTAGGTCACCTGAACTAAATCGGGTGTCAACCGTAAGAACGGTGCTTGCATAGTGGTCAAAGACAGGACCTTGTGCCAGACCGAAAAATCATAAGGGTGAGCTTTACTATTGCTCCTACCAAGGATAGTAATTGCGTTCGACACGTTATAGACCATAATTAAAAGCATGTCAGGGGACATTGCCTTAACAGTTGCTTGTTCAACGCTTTCCTTTACAACCGGACGGTAGTTTAACAAAAGGTAATATACGGGACAAGTAAACTGGACGTGTTGCTTTCCAAATACAAGGTTAGCAAGTGGGTGACACAAAACCGCAAGTTTTGAGCTAAAATTTTCAAATCTGAAACCCACTGATGTGTGTAGCGTGGTGTACGAAATAGTTATATATTTTTAATGCGGATTGCTACAAAATATGACAAGTTTTAATTATTTATTTACAAATGGGATATACCTAAACCTTGCTACAACACTATAGGCAGTGTACCTAATCGTAGAGTAGCGTAGTTTTTAGTAAGTCCGGTTCTTTCCACAGGGAGCTAGTGAAGTTTAACACTATATTTTTAACAACTATATTTATACAAAATATATATAATTATATAAGTAGTATTATTATTATATAAAGGGGAGTTTTTACCGTTTAGTGACCGGTTTATAGATTTTAAAACTTAAGTTACAATTAAAACCAAATGCAAAATATTAAATATAAATATATCTTAATTTTAAAGCGTAAAGTAAATGACAATAATTAAAATGACAGAAAATTAAAGTGCGATAAAATATGAAATAAAGGAATTATGCTTATTTAAACTTCCGTAATCATGATGTTTAGCGTGTTGATTTTAATTTAGTCTGATGGGTTAATTGTCCTTTATCCTGGAATTATTTGAAACCTATCTGGCTTTTGACCAAAATAGTTCATCGGTTATAATTATAAAATGCTCGGCAATTTAGCCTTATACCCGAAGTCAAATAACTCCAACTAATTGGGGATTTAAACTGTAACAAGGTCTTAATTCTTTGTTTAATGAATACACCAGGTTATTGACTGCATGTATTCCAAGGTTTTAATAATCTGTTAACAATTACACCCAAGTTTCCTTAAATGTAATCCACCCCTGTTTCAACTAGTCTAGTGACCAATAATTCACCCCCGTGTCCGGTCAAATGAACAATAATATGTACTTATAAATATTCCGCCCACCGTGTCCGATTAAGCGTATATGGATATTTATAGATACATAAAATTATAACCTTTATATAAAATTAACGAGGTATCGTTAATTAAATATAAAGCCCATTAAAAGCCCATAGTCTAATTTCCACAAGTGTCGTTCTTTTGTCCAAACCCCAATTATGGTCCAAAGCCCAATTACCCCATTTTTAGTATTTAGCCTAACATCACGATTACTTCGGTATTAAATAAGCATAATAACGGCTTAGCTACTAAACAATAATGAAAATAATATAAACATAACTTACAGTGGGTATTAATAGCGTAGTATTACACGGGCAGAGCTTCGACTTAAAACCCGTAAAACATTTCTTACAATAACCCAATTATTATTAAACTTAAATTAAAATTATAAATATATATATATATATATATATATATATATATATATATATATATATATATATATATATATATATATATATATATATATATATATATATATATATATATTACATACGTAAAGAGAAAGAGAATTGAAAAAGGTGTACTTAAATTCATCGATTACATGGCCTTTTATAGGCAAATGATTAATTTGAATTTTCACTTATGACCCCTGAACTATGCTCAATTAACAACTTTTTATTATTTAATATTATTCTTATTATGAATTATTTAAATATTATATTATATTCTTTTGCATAGTTGACTTGTACTTTCAGCTCCGTTGCGTCGAGCGTTGAAAGTTGGTTCATGCCTCGGTTCTGGATTTTCGAACGTCCTTTCGTACAATTTTATATCGTGTACTTTGCGTTTTGCGTCTTGTATTCTTGTAATTTTGAGACGTTCCTCATCAATAATTTGAACCTCTTGAATTGTATCTTGTACTTTTTAGCTTTTTGGACCTTTGTGTCTTCAAATCGTCATTTTCGCCTTTTGTCTTCGCATTTATTTAATATAAACGGATATCACTTCAAAATGGAACAATTGCAACTAAAATCTTGTCTTTCTTAGGGAATAATGCTATGAAATATATGTTCCTTTTTAGCCTTATCAATATCCCCACACTTGAGCGTCGCTTGTCCTCAAGCAATACAGTCTTGAAATAATATAATACATCACACGAATCACTTCTTTATTCTTCACACTTTGTACATCAGTGATTTTGATATGGCGGTATAAACAATGATAGTAACAATAGAACCATGGTTAAAGGTGGGTGTGTCATCCACAGTTGCCTCGGGTTTAGGTCAACGACACTTGCAATCAAATAGCCGATTTACTTTCGGTTTCCAAAGCAAAGTGCACATTTGAAAGGCGGTTTACAGTCCCACATGACTATAAAAATGTAGATCCTTTAGGAAAATTGGATCTTTATGAAAACATTTGATCTTTTTGAAAATTCATTCTAGCTTTTACCCTAGACAAGTTTTTCGATTTGATCCACCATTGGTGTTGCAAAATATATTTGTGGATCAATAGTTTGGCTAAAAACTTTTAGGCTCGTGTAATCCACTACTATCCCTGTATCGGAAAGCACACATCCAGTTTATTTGTCCCGTATATTACCTTTCGGTAAACTACCGTCCGGTTGTAAAGGAAAGCGATGAACAAGAAACTATTAAGGCAATGTCTAATGACATGCATTTGATTATGGTCTTTTTAATGTGTCGGATGCTAGTACTATCCTTGGTAGGAGCAATAGTAAAGATCATCCTTTGATTTTTCGGTCTGGCACAAGGTCCTGTCTCCGACCATGCTATGCAACCACCGTTCTTACAGTTGACACCCGATTTGGTTCAGGTGACCTAATGAATTCCAGGTGAATTCCTAGGATTTTACGTTCAATGGTAATGAACGCATTGAAAATGGGTTTCAGAAAACAAATCGGTTTGTATTTTTGATCAAAATATTTTCTCGTTCAAGCTCGAGTTTAGATATCATCGAATTCCATGAGTTTGAATTCTCAATCTTTAAGGTCAATCTCAAGGATTGAGTAATATCAGACTTAAAAGCTGATTTTTAATCTTTAAGGAGATTATCCTTTCTGGGGATCTGATTCATTAGTCTTATCAAGCTAATTTGCACGGTGCCCCCCATTGTACGAGATAAATCCTTCTCATGGTTAGGATAAATCTGACCACTTGGCGACCCTGTTTGATGCTGAGGTCCGTGGATTTTCTGCTGATTTTAGAGATGACTTTTCTAGATTTTTCGTCAACCTACAGCTGGTCTGGACGACAACTTCATGACCTAAATCAAGAAGCGCGTGTCTTTTTCGGAAGACTTTACTTCCTTTTAATGATGGAATTGATTCATCGTGTAGATCCATCTTTCTTTAATAAATCGGGTAAAACAGTTAATTTAGTCCAAAACAAAAACACCTGCAATAACTTTACAGAAACATGTGATAGATAGTTTTTAATTGAATAACTTGGTACATTCTCCCCACACTTAGTTTCTTTCTTTGCCTTTTTATTCTCCTTTATTCCATTTTAAATGAATTCAAGCGTTTTATGTTGTTTCTCAATTTATGCCCTTTCCGAGGTAACGATAATTTCGGTATTAACACCTAGTTTTCACCGTTCATAAATATGTATAAACATAATTTTGACTTCATTTAATTGAAAATTTTTCAAATTTTTACAAAATTTGGCAAATAAACCAAGTGCAAACCCGAGAGAATTTATAACCCTTCCCCACACTTGAGATCATGCAATGCCCTCATTTGCATGAAATCAGACTATAATTATAAATTCATGAGGGTGATTAGTGTAGAAAAGTGATTAAGAAACCTAGTTTGTACTTACAAAGCTCTTCGAATGATAGATGGCGCGCCTCATCGTTCATTCCTTAATGTTGTTTTATCACACATATTTTTCTTCAAAAACGGTTGCTTTTCTGAACTGTTTGCTAATTTTGAAAATGCGTCTTTTACCCTAACTTATCATGCATTTTTGTTAACGAGTTATGCACTAACCCGAACCCCTAATTTAACGTTAAGTGGGGTTAGACTTCCCCACACTTAGCTGACGACATGTGAAGTCGGTAGAATAAGTTCCACGAATTAGAATAGTGAGCCAGTTATTTACATCTCGGGTGGTGTATAATATATCAATGGGTTTAAAGTTTAGACTCACCCGATCGTCACTATTTAATTCTTTTTTAAGTGTAGCTTTTAGTAAATGGATATGTCTCTTTTCTGGTTCTTGGTCAAATGGATCGATATATTCCGACATACATATTTCTATAGGGTTGACAATTCCTAAAAATTTCTTTCGTTCATCCTCGGGATCAAAGGTTTCACCTCTATTACCCAATTGGGTGAAATCCGAGGTGTCATTATCTATTACAGCTCGTAGTTTATCTTCGGTAGATGACTTGTCTATTGAGAATATTGGGTTAGAAGGTTGTGGAATGGTGAAGTTCGGTTTGGTCTCGGGGGTAAAATTTTCAACGTTATCGTTTTCCCAAGAGTACCAATTTGTTACCCTTATTTCTTGTTCATCATCCATTGATGGATTGATGATTTCGTCGGTAGAGGCTAATGTGTCGATATGTTGTGAAATTGGTAAGACTGAATAAAAAGTATCATCGGGATAATTGGTGATTTCGGAGCTCTCGAATTCATCAAAATTCGATGAAATGAAATTTTCTTGCACAATACTCCTCAGATCAACAGGTGTGTAATCTGATAGAGTTTCAGCTTGCCTATTTACAAACTCTCTCATTTGTTCATTTTGAGCATCGAGTTCTTCGAGTTTGATTTTCATATTGTCTAAAGAATTTTCAGATACATAATTTTCCTCGTCTTCTGGTTGTTGATTTTGGATAAATTCTTGGGAATAATCCCATTTAGAATTGTATTCTTTGTCATCGTTCCATTCAGGTTCCGTGGGTGCGTAATTTTCTATAGGAACGTAATAGTAACATTCCCATGTTGAGTGATAATCTCCACAGATTTCACAACCAGTTATTGTTTCGTCATTCGTGATTCAAGATTGACTGAACGAATTGTCATCAACACTCGTTTGAGAGTATTGACTTAATTGATTTTGGAGTTCAAAAAGAGTTTTCAAGGCCTTGTTTTCAAAAAAATTCATTTTATTGCGATGGCCAAATTTTAGCTACAATGTGGTACATTCACTAATTTTCCTATTAGTTATAAAAATAGAAAAACTTATATAAGTTGTCCAATTAATAGACTTTTCTGATTTTTGCCCACGTTTCGAATAGCCAAAAGATGTAGCAGGTAGCCAGGACCCTTTAAATCGGAAGCCCACAACTAGCCACTAACAAATCCAACTATTACTACGAACCAGAAAAATGTCAACGTCCATTAATTTAACCGCTTAAATAATTTTTCTTTCCCGTTTGAAGAATTTAGATAAGAAATATAGAAAATTCTAAGTCCTAAAAACTAGAATGTCGAGAAATAAGAAAGAAATAGATTGCGCGTCGAAAAGTGTCGAAAAAAATAAAAAGGGTCGAAAAATAGGTGTCGAAAAATAAAAATAAGAAAGTAGCGCAAAAAACGGCGTCACAAAATTCTAAAGCACCTAAATCTTAGTCTAAAGAAATAGCACTTAAGGGATTTTACGGCAAAGCCTAAAAATTCTAGAAATAAAAATAACTATGGCAAAACTAAACTTAATACTAAAAATTGTAACTATAGTCTAAAAATCTAAAGGTAATAAAACTTAAAAAAAAAATATTATTTATTATTTTTTTAAAAAATTTTTTTTTTTAATTTTTTTTTTTAAATTTTTTTTTTTTTTTACAATTTTTTTTTTTTAAAACGAATTTTTTTCTAAAAAAAACGTTTTTTTATAAAATTTTTTTTTTAAATAAAAAAAACGATTTTTTTTACAAATTAATAATTTTTTTATAATTATAATTTTTTTTTTAAAATTTTTTTTTAATTCATTTACTATTCATGAATAGTAAATGAAAATAAATTAATTAATTTACTATTCACATGAAAGCGACATGATAGAAATTATTAATTATAAGTTACATAATATACCCCTGAAGTATTTAATAAATACGACTTTTTAAAAACTTTTACGTATGATTCTAAAATATTATTATATTATTATATTCTATTTCAATATTATTATATTATTATATTCTATTTCAATATTATTATATTATTATATTTTATTTCAATATAATTATATTATTATATTCTATTTCAATATTATTATATTATTATATTTTATTTCAATATTATTATAATTAAAAATATAGCGTTTTAGCGCTCCCCGGCAGCGGCGCCAAAAACTTGATGTGTGTAGCGTGGTGTACGAAATAGTTATATATTTTTAATGCGGATTGCTACAAAATATGACAAGTTTTAATTATTTATTTACAAATGTGATATACCTAAACCTTGCTACAACACTATAGGCAGTGTACCTAATCGTAGAGTAGCGTAGTTTTTAGTAAGTCCGGTTCGTTCCACAGGGAGCTAGTGAAGTTTAACACTATATTTTTAACAACTATATTTATACAAAATATATATAATTATATAAGTAGTATTATTATTATATAAAGGGGAGTTTTTACCATTTAGTGACCGGTTTGTCGATTTTAAAACTTAAGTTACAATTAAAACCTAATGCAAAATATTAAATATAAATATATCTTAATTTTAAAGCGTAAAGTAAATGACAATAATTAAAATGACAGAAAATTAAAGTGCGATAAAATATGAAATAAATGAATTATGCTTATTTAAACTTCCGTAATCATGATGTTTAGCGTGTTGATTTTAATTTAGTCCGATGGGTTAATTGTCCTTTGTCCTGGAATTATTTGAAACCTATCTGGCTTTTGACCAAAATAGTTCATCGGTTATAATTATAAAATGCTCGGCAATTTAGCCTTATACCCGAAGTCAAATAACTCCAACTAATTGGGGATTTAAACTGTAACAAGGTCTTAATTCTTTGTTTAATGAATACACCAGGTTATTGACTGCATGTATTCCAAGGTTTTAATACTCTGTTAACAATTACACCCAAGTTTCCTTAAATGTAATCCACCCCTGTTTCAACTAGTCTAGTGACCAATAATTCACCCCCGTGTCCGGTCAAATGAACAATAATATGTACTTATAAATATTCCGCCCACCGTGTCCGATTAAGCGTATATGGATATTTATAGATACATAAAATTATAACCTTTATATAAAATTAACGAGGTATCGTTAATTAAATATAAAGCCCATTAAAAGCCCATAGTCTAATTTCCACAAGTGTCGTTCTTTTGTCCAAACCTCAATTATGGTCCAAAGCCCAATTACCCCATTTTTAGTATTTAGCCTAACATCACGATTACTTCGGTATTAAATAAGCATAATAACGGCTTAGCTACTAAACAATAATGAAAATAATATAAACATAACTTACAGTGGGTATTAATAGCGTAGTATTACACGGGTAGAGCTTCGACTTAAAATCCGTAAAACATTTCTTACAATAACCCAGTTATTATTAAACTTAAATTAAAATTAAAATTAAAATTATAAATATATATATATATATATATATATATATATATATATATTACATACGTAAAGAGAAAGAGAATTAAAAAAGGTGTACTTAAATTCATCGATTACATGGCCTTTTATAGGCAAATGATTAATTTGAATTTTCACTTATGACCCCTGAACTATGCTCAATTAACAACTTTTTTATTATTTAATATTATTCTTATTATGAATTATTTAAATATTATATTATATTCTTTTGCATAGTTGACTTGTACTTTCAGCTCCGTTGCGTCGAGCGTTGAAAGTTGGTTCATGCCTCGGTTCCGGATTTTCGAACGTCCTTTCGTAGAATTTTATATCGTGTACTTTGCGTTTTGCGTCTTGTATTCTTGTAATTTTGAGACGTTCCTCATCAATAATTTGAACCTCTTGAATTGTATCTTGTACTTTTTAGCTTTTTGGACCTTTGTGTCTTCAAATCGTCATTTTCGCCTTTTGTCTTCGCACTTATTTAATATAAACGGATATCACTTGAAAATGGAACAATTGCAACTAAAATCTTGTCTTTCTTGGGGAATAATGCTATGAAATATATGTTCCTTTTTAGCCTTATCACCCACCAAACCCACAAAAATAATTTGCAAACACCGGTAAAGGGTTATTCCGGAAAACTTATCTAGGGTAAAAACTAGATTTAATTTTCAAAAGATCAAATGTTTTCATAAAGATCCAATTTCCTTAATGGATCTAAATTTTTATAGTCATGTGGGACTGTAAACCATATCGTTACTATCATTGTTTATATCGCCGTATAGAAATCACTGATGTCTAAAGTGTGAAGAATAAAGAAGTGATTCTAGTATTTCAAGACGATATTGCTTGAGGACAAGCAACGCTCAAGTGTGGGAATATTTGATAATGCTAAAAACGAACATATATTTCATAGCATTATTTCTCAAGAAAGACAAGCTTTTAGTTGCAATTGTTCTATTTAAAAGTGATATTCGTTTAAATAATAAAAGGTGAAGACAAAAGACAGATTCGACGAATTGAAGACGCAAACGACCAAAAAGCTCAAAAGTACAAAATACAATCAAAGAGGTTCCAATTATTGATAAGAAACGTCTCGAAATTACAAGAGTACAAGATTCAAAACGCAAAGTACAAGATATTAAATTGTACGCAAGGACGTTCAAAAATCCGGAACCGGGACATGAGTCAACTCTCAATGCTCGACGCAACGGACTAAAAATTACAAGTCAACTATGCACATAAATATAATATAATATTTAAATAATTCTTATAATTATTTAATATATTATATTTATTTATAAATCCGTCGGTAAACAAAGAGCCAAACTTGTGTGAGCTGTAAAAGCAAACTCCGCGACTCGCGGAGTTTGAAGGCAAAAAATGCCGCGAGTCGCAGAGCCCCAAATTCTGAAACTCCCTATAAAGCTCGCGCATTCTGATCGTAAAAATCATCCTCTTTTCTTCTTCTCTCATAAACGTATTATATATATATATTATAATTTTAATTTTAATTCTAATAATAAGGGTATGTTAGCGAATGTTGTAAGGGTGTAAGTCGAAATTCTGTCCGTGTAACGCTACGCTATTTTTAATCATTGTAAGTTATGTTCAACATTTTTACATTAATGTCTCGTAGCTAAGTTATTATTATGCTTATTTAAACGAAGTAATCATGATGTTGGGCTAATTACTAAAATTGGGTAATTGGGCTTTGTACCATAATTGGGGTTTGGATAAAAGAACGACACCTGTGGAAATTAGACTATGGGTTATTAATGGGTTTTATATTAATTAAACAATACCTTGTTAATTTAATATACAAACTTATAATTCGACGTATTTATATATAACCACATACGCTTGACTGGGTACGGTGGGCGGGATATATATAAATACCAATAATTATTCATTTTACCGGATACGGAACTTGATTAATAGTTAATAGACTTGTTGAAACAGGGGTGAATTACATTCAAGGGTAATTGGTGTAATTGTTAACAAAGTAGTAAAACCTTGGTTTACACGCAGTCGATAACCTGGTGTATTCATTAAACAAAGTATTAAAACCTTGTTACAATTCGAATCCCCAATTAGTTGGAATATTTGACTTTGGGAATAAGAATAATTTGACGAAGGCTTTCGCTCTTTATATTTATGACTGATGGACTATTATGGACAAATCCGTATGGACATATTAAATAATCCAGGACAAAGGACAATTAATCCATGGGCATAAAACTAAAATCAACACGTCAAACATCATGATTACGGAAGTTTAAATAAGCATAATTCTTTTATTTCATATTTAATTTCCTTTATTTTATATTTAATTGCACTTCTAATTATCGCATTTTTATTGTTATTGTATTTAATTGCACTTTTAATTATCGTACTTTTTAATTATCGCAAGTTTATTTTATCGCACTTTTATTATTCGCAATTTCATTATCGTTATTTACTTTACGCTTTAATTTAAGTCTTGTATTTATTTTTAATATTTTACATTTGGTTTTAACTGCGACTAAAGTTTTAAAATCGACAAACCGGTCATTAAACGGTAAAAACCCCCCTTTATAATAATAATATTACTTATATATATATTTGTATTTTTATAAAAGTAAACTAATATAGCGTTAAGCTTTGTTTAGAAAGATTCTCTGTGGAACGAACCGGACTTACTAAAAACTACACTACTGTACGATTAGGTACACTGCCTATAAGTGTTGTAGCAAGGTTTAAGTATATCCATTCTCTAAATAAATAAATATCTTGTGTAAAATTGTATCGTATTTAATAGTATTTTCTGCTAAAATTAATAGCTATTTTATATACACCTCGCACGACATCATTAGTGAAGCATACTTTTGATGTAAAACATTCGACGTTGGTTATGACGTCACTTTTTTTATGAATGCAAACTCTTTTTGAAATCGCATATAGTACTTAACCTTGTAATGATCCTGTTGTTGATGGTCCGTACGTGATGATTTAGTACGGGGCATCACAACTTCACTCGTTAACCTACGATCAAGTGAAGTCTTTTGACACCAAAAACTACCGTTGAGCGATAATCCAATCTTTTAGTTACTAGCTTGGGCCATCTCGGTTTCTATCGCCACCATCTTCTAACATGAAGATCATCTCCTTACACTAGAAGACCAACTGAAGTATGTGACTCTTCAGTTATAGGATTCTTCATGAGACTACACTGCCTCACCGATCACTCTAAACATGTCCAATCCCGAACACACATGTCAATGATCACCCTCGTACACAATTTCACCGTGTATCTATGATTTTCCTTCCCATCAATCAGAAAAACCAAAGGACGCCCTCGTAGACTCTTCATCAAGGCTCTAGTGAGAACACAATCACAACCTCGAAATCTACTAACTTTTCAACTTTTCGTTTTCTCGCTGGTACACTGACTTCCTCATAGCTATGAATTTCACAAAACCATCTTCTCATCCCAAGCACGCTCCCACTGTATGAGTAAGAAATAAAACCGCGGCTACTCGAGAAGAAACTTGGTTCGTAGCACCAGTCAGTCGCAAATTTCTTTGCAATTAAGTACTCGAAGCTCTAGTATTACCCGGAATCGTCACACTGATCTTGTGAACTTTGGAGAACAACGTCGTATAATTATCTCCACCCCTCTACTAGTTGATTAACTCCCACTAGCTCGATAACTTATGTCGATTACTAAACTCAACCGAGTTCCCGACACCCTCAACAATCCTAGAAAGCTCAAGTTTCACAATATCCCAACCATCTTGGAATATCCAACCATACGCTTGGTCACCCAGTTTCATAACACGCAAGCACCAACTTCCACCGATAACTCCCACTGTCGACTTCAACTCGATGGATCTTGTTCGTTATCCAATCGCTATAACCCGAGATAAAAACAACCTCCTTAGCTCCCATAAAAAAACCCACATCCCCGAAAAATAGAGGTCGTATCACTAGAAGTTTCACGGAACAAAAAACCGTCTCGCACTCACGTCATTAAACCCGAAAAACTTCAACCCTGAAATTGCCCAAATTCGAAAAATCATTTCTGAAAATCCAACGGTTGGATCAACCTCGAATATTCACCACAACTAGATCTATGTGTGTAGAATCACTGGCCTAAAAATCAAGTCGATCCAACGGTAGATAAACCGACAATTAATTTCCTCGCACAGCTGCGCAAACAAACCTCAAAAGGGTTTTTCCTAGCGGATGCAAAATTCGAAAAAATATAACTCCCAATTGAACGGTCCGATCACTACAAATTTTGGATATGTATTAGACCTACATGTCTAACATCTACTGAAAAAGTTTCACGATGGTCTGACGGTTAATGAATCCTATATGAATTTTCTACCACAGCTCAGCAATTAAACCCTAAACTGAGTTACTGCAACTTTGGAAAATTGTATCTCCGAATCCAACCGTCTGATCACTTTCAAATTTGGTACACGACCATATCTCTGAGTCTTTAATCTACGGTTAAAATATTATGAAGATCCAAATGAAACCGTTACGAATTTTCTATCATAGCTGAGCCAGAATTCCGAATTTTAAAAAAATCTCTTTCACAACAAAAAACTGTCGATCTGACCACCGACTCCGTTATCACCACGAATCACCACAATAATCTATTATAATCATAGACAAATTTTAATAGATTATCTCATGAGTACATAGACATACCCGTGAGTTCTTCGCGATCTCTTCAACTAAGCCCTTTGATCTCGATACATGTTGTACAAACCAGTCGTTCGTTCACCAGGCTTTCAAATTGCCATCGCTCCCACTCGAAACCATGAGCTCTAATACCACTTGTTAGGAATTTATGGACCCAAACAAGACCAGTGATTTAAACCAATCACCAAACCCACGAACGACAAACGATAAAATAAAGTATGTAACGATAAATGTAAACGACACGAGATTTAACGTGGTTATATCTCAAATCCAAAACACGGAGAAGGGTTTAGCCCACGGGCGCAAACCAGAGATTTTTCCCTATTAATTTCGTGCACACATTGTAAGGGTTACATAGGGAGTTTATATAGCAAATTTAAACAAGGAAAGAACTTAACGATCAAGAAAACTCAATTCTAGAATGTTCTCTCGTCAGCACCATTTTCGCGACCGCAATGAATTTTCGGTGGTCGTGAGTTTTTTTTTCTCAGCACAGATTTGATTCTTGCGACCATAACTCAAAATTCGCGGTCACCAATTTTACAGATTCAGCAAACCTTGTTTAATTCGAACTTCGCACTCCAACACAACTATACCCCATATAACCCATTTCTTGTTTAACAAAAATGACAATATTCACTTTCACAGGAATTCATTAAAATGACCAAAAGTTAGGTATCTATTACTACATATAGAAATAACATCTAAGCATGCTCATGTAACAATTGGTGCAACTTCTGAAGAAACATCAAACTTATGTGTTGAAAATGTTATTCATTTTTAACAAGCTTAGTTTGTTCCTATTTCTCATTCATAGTTGTCTTACTTGTTGTTGCAAGTATGTGCATGTACTATCTGTGTGATTTCTTAAAGCTGAAGGACTTGTTTTGTCTAATTGTGGAAGTAGAGTTCTGGTGGGCTTGAATTTTTTGATGAATTATGCTAATGGACTACACAAAGAAAGCTTATTGGACTTATGCAAGGAATGAAGCCCAAAGCCTATTAATTTATGAGTAGTATAAAAGGATTTTCTTAATCCTTTTATCATTTAACGTATTCACATTATTTTCTTCTGCAAGTTTTCTCTCGATTACAATTCTAGGGTTTTCATCCTTTTCATCTTGATACACATCATCTTGATGTGCCGTTTGTTTTTCTGGTGATTGATTCTGTTTAAGATCAATTGTGGTGTGATTCTCAGTAATAGTTTGAAGTATTTTCTATTCTCATCTTTAGTGATCTTTCAAACGGTTGTGTAATTTTTGCTATAAGTGAATCTTGGTTGCTGAGATTGAAGTTTTTCTTGTGTTATTAGTTATTTTTACATGGTATCAGAGTGGCAAGATTGTTCGTGGTGATTTGTTCTTCGATTTCTTCTGTTGGTGCTTGAAGAAAATTAGGGTTTCCTAATTTTGTGATTTGTCTGGTTTTGTTAGATCTGGTAATTATTCGTTATCAGATTGGTTGAATACACTTGTGGTTGGTGATAGATCGTTCAGATCTGTTATTGTGCTTCAGAAACCCTAATTTCACAAATTAGGGTTAGGGTTTGGTGTTCATCCGGTCTTCTGGAGTTCATCTTCTTCTTGTTTCTTTTCTGTCTTCCACTGCATCATCAATCATTCGTGATTGATTGGTTACTTCTTACCCTTCTTTATTTTATATCGTGTGCTAACTTTTCTTATTTTTCTTGTAGAAGAGACAATCATGTGTTCTTGCCTTGGTCATAATTCCCTTGAGAATTGTGATATCCTGGTTCATACACAGCTATTGTTTAGGATTTATTATGCTTTATTTTTATTTCTCTTGTGTGTTTTTTGTTGCTTGCTTGATTATTTGCTTAACTGTTTAACTGTTTGAATCTATGGGGGACACTGGGGTTGGTGGTACTTTAACCCTGATCAACAAGCTTGATTTTGGGGATCCTTTATATTTGCATCCAAGTGATACTACAACTGGAACACCTATAATTTCTATTAAACTTAAAGGTACTGAAAATTACAATATTTGGAGTAGGTCAATGCTTCTTGCATTAGGAACCAAAAATAAACTTTGTTTTATAAATGGATTTTGTGTTAAAAGTACAACAGATAATGCTCTTGCAAGTCAATGGGATAGGTGCAACACTGTAGTATTATCTTGGATGCTTGGAACTTTATCTGAAGAATTGTATAATGGTCAAATCTTTAGTACTAATGCTTTAACTGTTTGGAATGATTTAAAGGAAACATATGATAAGATTGATGGTTCTGTAATCTTTAATCTACAGCAAAAGATAAACAGTTTAAAGCAAAATGATAGTCCTCTATCTGAGTATTATCACAATCTTAATAGTCTTTGGAAACAATATGATTCAATGGTGTCCTCACCACCCTGCACATGTGGGGCTAATGCTTGCAATTGTGATGCTTCAACTTCTGTTGTTCAAAATAATAACAGACTTAAACTAATGCAATTCTTAATGGGCTTAAATGATGTTTATATGACTGTTAGAAGTAATATTTTGTTAAGAGATCCTCTTCTTGATGTTAAAACTTCATATGCTGTTATTTCTAGAGAAGAATCACACAGAACTAGTTCATTAAAAGATGTTAGTAATAAATATCAAATATCTGCTTTTGCTGTTCAGACTTCTAATAATTTTAATAAAAGCAATGGGAATAGTTCTTATAATAACTTTAATAATAATAATACTAACAATAATAGAGGGCCCAATCCTAATCTAAAATGTAAAAAATGTAATAAAATTGGCCATACTATTGACAGATGTTTTGAAATTGTTGATTATCCTCAAGGTTTTAAAAGAAACTTTAATAATGTTAACAATAATAATAAAAAGCAATCTTGGAATAATCAATCTTGGAATAATCAAAATAAATCTGTTTCTACTAACAATGCATCTACTAGTAACAATGTTTCTACTAATGATAATAGCAGTTGCTCTTCTTCTGCTATTTCTTTTTCTAATGAACATATGTTAAAACTCTTAAGTCTCATCAATGATGCACCTTCTGCTCCTGTTGGCTCCATGGCTAATATGGAAGGTAACTTTTTCAATTCAAGTGCAAAATTTAACTTAAACTTTGATAAATTCTTTAATTCAATTTTGTCTCAATCCAAACCTATTCATCAAGGGTGGATTATTGATTCTAGTGCAAATCAACACATGACTAACTCTGATAAAGAGTTGAGCAATGTTGTTGATATTTCTGGATTAAGACTTACTGTTGGACATCCCAATGGTACACAGGCCTTAATCAAAAGTATTGGTAATCTGGTTATAAATGAGCATATCATTCTTAAAGATATACTTGTTGTTCCATAATACTGTGTTAATCTCATGTCTGTTCACAAGCTTACTAAAGATAATAAATTAATTATAAGCTTTGATAATGACAAATGTTATATTCAGGATTTGAAAAACAAGAAAGTCAAGGAGATTGGTAATCAAAATGGTGGTCTGTATGTTTTTGATAAAAATGATAATGCTGGTAAGATATCACACTTAAATCAGACTCATTGTTATTCTTCTATTAATATCTGGCATTCAAGGCTTGGTCATCCATCTGATCAAGTCTTGAATGTTCTAAAAGATAAGTTGAAATTAAAAGATAAGGTTTTAACTGGACCATGTGATATTTGTCATAAAGCTAAACAAAGCAAAAAACCTTTTCCTTTAAGTGATCATAAAACCACAGGTTTAGGTGAAATAATTCATCTTGATTTGTAGGGTCCTTTTAAAGTTCAAACAAGAGAAGGTTTTAAATATTTTTTAACTGTTGTTGATGACTATTCTAGAGCTGTTTGGATCTTTCTGATTAAAAGTAAAGAAGAAGTGTTTGAAAATGTTAAAAGTTTTATTAACATTGTTGAAAATCAGTTCAATAAACATGTTAAAATTATAAGAAGTGATAATGGAACTGAATTCATAAATCAAAGTTTAACAAGTCTTACCAACAGTAAAGGAATTGTTCATCAAACCTCTTGTTCATATACACCTCAACAAAATGGTGTTGTTGAAAGAAAACACAGACATTTACTTAATGTTGCAAGGTCTCTTATGTTTCAAGGAGGCTTACCTTTGAACATGTGGTCTGATTGTATTCTAACTGCATGTTCTTTGATTAATAGGACTCCCTCTGCTGTGCTAAATGGAAAATCTCCTTATGAAATGATTTACAAAACTGATCCTAATCTCTCCCATCTTAAGTGTTTTGGATGTCTTTGTTATGCAACTGATTTAAATCCTTCAAACAAGTTTTCAAGTAGATCAATAAAGTGTGTTTTAATTGGTTTCTCTACTGTTAAAAAAGCTTATAAACTTTTGAGTCTTGAAGACAAGTCTATTTTTTATTCTAGAGATGTTACTTTTTATGAGACTGTTTTTCCTTAAAAAGTTAAACAAAAAGATGTTTTATCTGTTTCTTCTGAAAATCTTTTTCAAATAAATGATTTAAGTCAATCAAGTTTTTTTGATGATATTTTTGAAACTTCTGTAAACACTTTAAGTCCCAATGATAAAGGGAGAGCTGCTGAACATAGTGATGGCAGTAGTGATGATGATCATGAAGATGATCATTGTCCTACAGCAACACATCATGAAGATAATACATTTATCCCTGAGGGCAATTCCAATTCTAATGATGCTTTTGAAAATACTAATTTAAGGAGATCTTCCAGAAGCACTATTTTTCCTAAGAAATTTGATGATTTTGTTGTTGATGGAAAAGTTAAATATGGAATTGAAAGAATTGTTAATTACAATAATCTTAATTCAAACAATTATTCTTTCATTTCTAATCTCAATAAAACCATTGAACCAAAAAGTTATCAACAAGCTTGTCTTGATCCTAATTGTATTGAAGCTATGAATCTTGAAATTGAAGCTTTAAACAGAAATAACACTTGGATAATTACTGATTTACCCTTTGACAGAAAACCTGTTGGTTCCAAATGGGTTTTCAGAATCAAATATAAAGCTAATGGAGAAATTGAAAGATACAAAGCTAGACTTGTTGCTAAAGGTTACAGTCAAAAAGAACATATTGATTATGAAGAAACTTTTAGTCCTGTTGTAAAGCATGTTACTGTTAGGTGCTTCATTACTTTGGCTGTTCAAAATAATTGGCCATTGTATCAACTTGACATCAATAATGCTTTCTTATATGGTGATTTAAAAGAAGAGATTTATATGACTATACCTGAAGGATATTATACTGAAGCTGCAAACACTAATAAAGTGTGTAAATTAACAAAATCCGTATATGGCCTAAAACAGGCTCCAAGACAATGGAATGAAAAACTTAATGCTGCTCTTGTTGAAAGTGGTTTTGTTCAAAGCAAGTCTGATTATTCTTTGTATGTTAAAAATTCTAATGATATTTTCATAGCTTTGTTAGTTTATGTTGATGATATTGTTATTACAGGAAATAGTGAAATTGAGATAAAAAAAAAATTCAAAGCTTTTCTGCAAACAAAGTTTATGATAAAAGATTTGGGAAAACTTAAATATTTTCTAGGAATTGAAATCCTTAATCAGAATGATGGAATTTGTCTTTCTCAAAGAAAATATTGTCTTGAATTGCTTAATGATTATGGTTTGTTGGGAAGTAAACCTATTGGTACACCAATTGAATGCAATGCTAATATTAATAGTGAACCAAGTGAAAAGGATAGTCTACTTATTAATGTGACTGAATATCAAA
The DNA here is from genome assembly GCF_046630445.1 of Rutidosis leptorrhynchoides. Taxonomy (NCBI): domain Eukaryota; kingdom Viridiplantae; phylum Streptophyta; class Magnoliopsida; order Asterales; family Asteraceae; genus Rutidosis; species Rutidosis leptorrhynchoides. The sequence continues at coordinate 9,740,849 of NC_092339.1, forward strand.
AGCTTGTTGGTAGACTAATTTACTTAACTTTGATCAGACCTGATATTTCATTTGCTGTTCAAGTTTTAAGTCAATATATGCATGCTCCTTTAAAGTCTCATCTTAATCTTGCTTTTAGAACTTTGAGATATCTTAAAAATGCTCCAGGTAGAGGAATCAATTTGGTAAAAGGTAATAACTTCTCTTTACATGCATTCTGTGACTCTGATTGGGCTAAATGCAAATTAAACAGAAAGTCTGTAACTGGTTACCTGGTTTATTTCTGCAATTCTCTTGTTTCTTCAAAAAGTAAAAAACAAACCATAGTTGCTAGGTCATCTGCAGAAGCAAAATATAGAGCCATGGCAACTGTAGCTTGTGAAGTTATTTAGATTAAAAATCTTTTGTTAGATTTAAACATTAAAGTGCCTCTTCCTGTACAAATTAGCTGTGATAATAGCTCTGCTATTCAAATTTCTGCTAACCCTGTATTTCATGAAAAAACAAAACATTTTTTTTATCGATTTACATTATCTAAGAGAAAAAATTTGTACAGGAATTGTTAAGGTGTCTAAAATATCTTCATTTGAAAATTTAAGTGATATTCTAACCAAGGGGCTTACTATAAAACATCATAAGTATTTGGTTGAAAGATTGAGGCTTTTAGACTTGTTCCAAACTAAGCTTGAGGGGGCATGTTGAAAATGTTATTCATTTTTAACAAGCTTATTTGTTCCTATTTTTCATTCATAGTTGTCTTACTTGTTGTTGCAAGTATGTGCATGTACTATCTGTGTGATTTCTTAAAGCTGAAGGACTTGGTTTGTCTAATTGTGGAAGTAGAATTTAGGTGGGCTTGAGTTTTTTGATGAATTATGCTAATGGACTATACAAAGAAAGCTTATTGGACTTATGCAAGGAATGAAGCCCAAAGCCTATTAATTTATGAGTAGTATAAAATGATTTTCTTAATCCTTTTATCATTTAACTTATTCACATTATTTTCTACCTGCAAGTTTTCTCTCGATTACAATTCTAGGGTTTTCATCTTGATACACATCATCTTGATGTGCCGTTTGTTTTTCTGGTGATTGATTCTGTTTAAGATCAATTGTGGTGTGATTCTCTGTAATAGTTTGAAGTATTTTCTATTCTCATCTTTAGTGATCTTTCAAACGGTTAATTTTGGCTATAAGTGAATCTTGATTGCTGAGATTGAAGTTTTTCTTGTGTTGTTAGTTATTTTTACATTATGCAAAACATGGACTAATTTAAGAAATGTGTGTTTGACAACAATGAACAACTTATATTCACTTTAAAATAGACGAGGTGATCCATAGATTTTACAATAATTACATTTAAAGTTAGTATGAAGGTGTTTATCAACACATGTTTATAGATATAGAATAACGGATTTAGGTAAATAAGGATAACATGCATATTCAATAATGAGATTTTTAAATATTATTTTATTTAAACATATGTTACGTTGTGTGTTCATCAAGAAAAAAAGTTACACGTAGAAAGTTTGGTTATACAAAATTCTAATCTAATGGATGGAAGTGGATAGTGATAGCGACGGTGTAACCAACGGACAGCGACAAGGATTCAATCGTTTATACTTATACTAAAAGAAATATGTAGTTTAAAAAATATGTAAGTTAGCCGTTCCCTTAAAAAATTTATCATTACACTTTGCTTTTTGTAAACCTTATAGTTTTATAAATTATTTTCTACTTACATTTTTATCCCCAGACATAAATGATGGGGAATTTTATCTAATTAAATTTTAACTATTTTAAGTAAACCATTAATTTATCATAAACATAGTACGATTTATCGATTAGCTTCTTCTATAGCTTCTATATCTTCGAATTCCGTTTTGGTTGATGATTCGAATTGTGGTATCGAACCAGGTCTGGTTTCATTTGGTGATGGAAGAATGGTTTTGGTTGATGTGGTGGTCCCTGCTAGTTTGGATCACAGTTTGGTCGAAGGACTAGGCGATAATCATGCTTCGACGTCTGAGATCGATCGTAATTCTTTTGGTTTGGATCACTGTTGGGAGTCATCTAAGGTGTGTTCTTCCTTTAAGTTCTTAGATTCGATTATGAAAGATTGTCATTGTGAGAAAGTTGAAGCTAAACTCATTAACTCCAAGCATCCGATTAAGCCTAAAGGAATAAAAAGAGGAAGATCGCTCAAGAAAGTAGAATTGAATAATATTTCGGCGTTTGAGAAGGATATGTGAGGCTTGGGTGGTTTAGTGGCTTTCAATATCGTTTTAGATTGAAGATGGTTCTTTATCATTCTTTATTTTTCTTTGTAATGTTGTTAGTTCATGTTTTGTTTCCTTTCCTTATGGTTTTTCATCTTGTTTGTGGTTAATGTTGTTGTTAGGTTCAATTTAGTTTAAACTAGAAAAAATTCGACAGCGCGTTGCTGCGGTTGTGTTCAACGCGCGGTCATATTTGTATATACGTTGTTTGGTACCTAATATATCTAGTAGGTTGGGTTGTTTGTTGGACGTGTACGTATATGTATGAAATATAGCTCGAAATATTTAGTGTTTTTTTGACGATGTCCGTTTCGTGTATAGTTAGTCGCGTTGTGTTCGTAAAATAATATCGAGTTGAACGGTGGTCTCGGAAAAATTTAGCTCGCACCGAGCGAGAATATAGGGCCCGTTATTTAGTGTTTTTTTAACGATATCCGTTTCGCGCATAGTTAGTCCCGTTGTGTCCGTCTGATTTTTTCGAGTTGAACGGTGGTCTCGGAAAAATTTAACTCGGACCGAGCGAGAAGATAGGGCCCGTTAAAAATACGGGTGGAATCATTTTCTTTTGTTTTTTTTTAAATTATATATGTAGGCTTTTTACTCCTAAAAAGTAGATAGTTGGGGGGTCGTTTTGTATATGAAGCCGAATTTGAGGGATCGGGTGTAGTGTGAACGCAAACTCAAAACGGCATTCGGATAAAACTGAAACTACGATTTTACCCATGTTAGTATGCAGGGGTAATTTGTGCTTGATTTTTTGTTCCGTTATTTGTATGATCGAGCTTTATCAATTTGTTAAAGTGCTTTTTGGGTATAAAAGTTCTAGTTTTTTCTTTAAACCATTTTGTTTTCTTTTTTGGAAGACTTTACATTTACACGATTAGTCCCTCTACTTTTAAATCTTTGCCAATTTAAGTCAATATGGAATAAATGTATACGTATATTAAACGTACGGGGATCAAGTCTTTGAATGCTTTATGGCTTTGAGAAACAACCATAGCGTCTTACCTTTTATAGGTGGATAAATTAAGTAACGAATATTTAATTCTCAGCTATATTTATGTAGAAAGACATTTGGAGAAAATTAAATAGATACAACTTACACTCCTTATATTACGTAGATGGCTTTTTATTGCTACATTTTTAATCCCGTTAGGTTCAACGATCAACTAATAAGATTTTTTAAAGTAAAGTACGAGAAGTAATGTATATGTTTTAGATTAGCCCAAGTATTCGACTCATTTTGCAAATTGACAAATTTTGGGGTGATCAACCACTTTGTAAGTAGTCTGCAGTCGTTACGAATGAACATCCGTCACTACAAAGGAGTATATTTTCACCACTAGGATTCAAACTTTGAACCTTATTTTCACTCTTATTACCAAATCTTTATCACTAGATCAATTCGGTTATATATAGTTGAGTAGAAACTTTCGTTACCTTACAATTATAAGTCATCTTATCGTCAAGTAAAACTCCTTAAGGATTAGGATAATTAGATACTGAATTCAAGCAAAAGAAAGAGAAAGGAGTACCCAACCTCTTTTAAAGATCACACAGTAAGGTCAAAATATCAGAATCTTAACTATTAAGTTAACTTGTAATGTTTTATAGTCGATAATAGCTTCAACCTAATATTATGAAGTCGGAGTCAACCTATAAGCGGTATACTGTGGGCAATTAAGAAGACGAGTGTGCAAGAACGGAGTTTTTCAGGGCAGGGAGGCAGTAGCAAATCCAGGATAAAAGTTCAATGGTGTCCTAAATTTTATTTTAAAAGCTAATTATATTTGAAGGAAACTTTAGTTGTTGTTTACCATTATAAAATCATAAATTTTAAAAATATATAGTCCTGTACTTAAATATAGTACTCCTTCCGTCCCAGATTAATTGTCCAGTATTCCTTTTTGGGACGTCCCAAATTAATTGTTCACTTCCAAATATGGAAAGTAAATTTGTTGATGTTTACAATATTGTCTCTAATGAATTAATTAAATTACAAAGGTGAGAGAGATTTCTAATTAATTAGTTGAGGGTAGAACAGTAAAGTAAGAAAAAAGTACAGTGTGATGATGACATTTCTTAAACTGTGTGTTTTTTGTCTGTGGACAATTAATCTGGGACGGAGGGAGTAGTGTTTTATCAAATTTGAAAAATAAATTGTATACAAAATTTTCAAAGTAGTGGGGTCATAGGACTCCACTCCCAAAAGCCTAGAATCGCCGAGGGTCGTGGCTCCCCACATAAAAAAGAAACTTGTAATCTTTTGAATTACGAATGTTTGCCTTTTGAACTTAATCAAATTTCATAACGAGATATTATTGAAGTGGTGAAGGGCTTGCAAAATTTACAAGTTGTCACTGTTTTGATTATATATATTATTTATATGGATTCGTATTTAGTTAATTTAAAAAGTGAAAAGTCCATAACTCAAAGAATACAAACTTGTATATGATTATCTGAAGTTCAGATCCTCCTATCCCGGAAATGCACTATCTTATTCAAATATCACTAAAGTACTAAAAATTTTATTGTATTTTAAAACCATTTAGTCTTCTTGCTGAAACATATAATGTTCGATTCTAACAAAATTCTTCAAGCTGACTCTTTTTTTTTTTTTTTTTACGAAAATAACGAAAACTTTTTATAACAACAGATGACGTTTTCGAAAAGAAAACGAAATCAACAAGAACAATAGAGGATCCTAATGAGGCTCGAACCTAGAAAGCGGTAACCTAACAGACTATCTATACCGAGTCTCACCAAACCATAAAATCAATCGTAACACAACCAAAACTGAAAGCATACGGATACAACGACATACAAAATCCAAAGAACGCTACGAAACAAGAAACCGAAATAAAGGAACTCAAATATCCTTAATGAACACGCCGAACTTCTCCCTTTTTGCGCCTTGAACCACTTTTTTCTTTAGTTTTTGATGATTCATATTCTTAACCGGTGGACGCGGAATCTCACTATGTGTAAGTATAGTAATGGGTCAGTTATGTTGTACGGAATGATGTTCTTTTTTTTTATGTTAGCGATAAGTAAAATTAAATAAAGTTTTAATGTCATAATTGCTTTTATCAGGGCCGGTTCCGAGAATTAAGTGCACCGAACGAGGTGACAAAAAGGGCCCTTAGGCCCTAACGAATATTATAAACTATTTGAAAAAAACTCCTCCGGCTTTGTTAAAATGCTAGTGGACTTTTTTTCTTTAATTTATGGGGCCTTTGATTGTTGTTTTTGGGTCTATGTGCTTTGTCTTCGCTGGTTCATTTGAGTTTTCCTAGTTCTCCTACTTCTCGAATCTTCGATTATGTCTATATATATAAAAAATTGGGCCCCATAAAATCATGGGCCCTGAACGGTCGAACACTTTGCTCCCCTCCGGGCCTCCCCTGACTTTTACTATATATGATATATGATACTATGATATTGGGGTGAGCAAAAAACCGCATTAACCGAACCGCATCCATATTAACCAATAAAACCGAACCGAATTGACCGCACCCAATGAATAACCGTAAGTATGGTTAACATTTTTGAATTAACCACACTTTGTGGGTTGGTTATGAAAATGAAAGGTACCCGCACCATTTTAACCACAACCGCACCGTTTAGCACTCTACTTATGATTTTATTTTTAAGAAGAGGGTCAATTTCACAAAATATTAAAGCTCATACACTTATGTGTAACATTAAATTATTAAATTAAAAAAAAAATAACTACAATCAATTGCAGTTCCAATATGTTGTGAAATTCTTTTCAATTTGCTATAAATAAATACAACACAATATTCTCGAATTAGTCAACTACGCTATGCCTTTTTGGAGTACAACCCTAAATATATACAGGCTGAGTTAGGAGAGAACATTTGTAATTTGACTATCGAGTTTCACTTTATTATAGCAGCTACCGATTTCGAGATATCTTCTATATCACGTGTTAGAGGTAAATATATTATTACAACTATTTTTGTTATTTTTCTTTTGATTCGTCTGTATTGATTGAGTTTGGTGTAACAGTGTGCTATCCTTAAATAGACTAACATGGTAGCATTGTGTGTGTGTGTGTTAGGCTTTTGACTTATCCGATAATTCTTTTGAAAAGCACCTATAATTTATCTTAATCAGAACTCAGATTCTCTTAATGTACAACAAAATAATATATACTAATCATATATTTAAATGTTCGTTTTTATATATTAGAGAGAAACACATGATTCTTTTTGTCTCGTATGGTTAACCTAATTAATCATTTTGTAACCAATGGTTAACCAATTTAACCGAATTAACCAAACCAACGGTTAAAATTATTAATTAACCGCAATGTTTATTAAAAGGTATACGTCTATACGAGTCGTATTTATATTTATTAATTGTCATATTTATCTCAATTCATTACATGTGTATACTTTTTAATGATAAAAATGTCATTATAAAATTAAACACTATATATGCATTCATTAGTGTATTAAATATTAAATATGCTCATCAGAATCAATTTAAAAAAATGTGTTCTTTTAGAGATACAAACTATATTCATCTATATACATATCCATATCTATCTTCTATATCTATTTTATCTACATATATATATATATCTACCTATTCATAAGAAGAGGTATTTATTTACTATTCCTTTTTGTCTTCTTTCACCCAACAACATGGTGGAAGTCTTTTTAATTCATCCGAAAGGTTCAACGTTTGAATCTACCCATCCATGAAAAGCCTTATTTTTTATTGTTTTACCATTCACCAGCCACACGTATTATTTCTATTGGTTAGCATAATATATATAAATTGTTAGTCTGATGCCTTTCCTTCTCACTGAAGCCAATCGTTAGCCGGCTGCCACATTTTTCCTTCTCACTAGTATAACAACCCTCATTTTTCCATTATGAAATGCCAGAAATGCCCTAGGGTTTATTGTTGCTTGTACGTTAAAACTAGGGTTGTTGTCCGGCTATAATACATATAGTAATTAATACATAAACCCTAATATTAATTAAAAACCTAACCCTACCTATTAAATACTAACCCTAACCCTAAAATATAAACTATAAGTATTAATTTAAATGTGACAATATATATATATATATATATATATATATATATATATATATATATATATATATATATATATATATATAATTTAGAAACTACTAAGAACTATGTAATAATAAAAAACTAATATAAACAAATTGGAACCAAATTAATTAATTAAAAGACATGGACTAATAAGTAAATAAATAAAATGTATTTTATATAAATGTAACCTTAATAATATATATATATATATATATATAATACATAAATAATAAAGATGCCGTATAAAAAAAATTATATATGTATAACCAAAAAAAAAATCGGCTGTTTAGATATTAGGGGAGATAAACTTGATCTTTAGGTTTTCACAAATCCTAGTTAAATACAAATTAGTGTCCTTGATCTTCAAGTAATCCAGTGCAATTAGGAAACCAAACACAACTATATAAACCCTCATGTATTCCAAGTTTTCACCACAAATTAAACCCTTCAATCTGCATACTAGTCGACAGTTTCCATCTGCACTTTTTCCTCTATTCCAGTCGACTAAAAAACCATCATCCATCCTGCTTTTAGTCGACACATAAACCACAACAACCCTCACATGCATCGACTTCTAAACCTCCCAAAAACCTGCTGCAATTCGATAACCATCACAGCCTTCTAGTCGACATATATTGCAGCCTGTTTCCTGCTCTAGTTGCTGCTACAATTTCGCCACCATCAAATCTAGTTGCTACGTGTTCTCTCCTGGTCTTGCTGCTGTCATGTCGAACCAAAACTGTAACGACCCTACTTTTTTCGTTATTTTTTACCGTTAATTATTTAACGACCGTTAATTGTTTTTCGTGCCACGTCATTTCTATGACCTATATTATTATTTTTATAATAATATATTAATTATTATGTGTTAAATGAATATTTGTATTCATATTTTAAGTTATACGTTTCTACGTGTCGCGGATTTCTATCCGGCAAATCTTTTCCATTTTCAAACCAACGGTCGAGCTTTTGGGATTTTTAAGTCCTAATTATTTTAAATATGATATTTTAATGTCATATATTTATATATATTTTATATATATATTTTTCATCGCGTATTTGTTATCTCTCCGAATTTTCAATCGCGTAATCGCGTCTTCGCGTTTCGGATTTCGATCGAGCGTTCGGGCCACAAGGATTTTACCAAATTGAAAAAGTGGGCCATGGGAACCACCCCATGACCCCATTCGGATGAACACAAGGGGGTACACCCTTGTGATTTTTCCACACTCTCATTTCATTAATTCATTTTATCAAACACTAGTAACCTAATTTTCTCTCAACCTTTTTTTTCTCCTCTCCTCCCTCCCTTGTAGCCGTCGCCTACCACCACCATAAACATCATCATCTTCTTCATTCAAGTAATCAAATCAAAGGGCTTTTCACATATTCGGATTCTACACGTTCTTCTCTACACGTTAACATCTCTTGATTCTCGATTAGGGTATAAACCCTAACCCTAGATTTTCAATTTTTCATTTATTTTTCTGATTTTATATGTTATAATGATAGTATGATACTTATATGTTATTGTATTGTTGATTGTATGCGTAGAAGTGCTCGATTATATTTGTTTTCGGTTTGGTTGATTTGGGACAGCGGTTTGATTGTTGTTTTCTGTGAATATAACTGATATAAAAGTGAAATTAAAGTGTTTAGATGAGTTCCTCTCATCAATACATTAATTTTAGACTCCGAATTCATGTCATTTCGATTCCCGGAGCTCTAGATATGATTAAAATGGTGTTTAATTGAAATTGAAACATGAAAGCGAATTGGCACAGGTATGGTCTGACTTTGTGACCATTTTTAGAGTCTTTAGGATGTACTAGTGTGTTAGGATTGATGATGGGATGAACTTTCATGTTCGGGTTATCGAAATCCGAGCCACGGATCACCCGGTATGACTAGAACATATTTGTGAACTGATTAAAGCTACACGTTGTTTCATGTCTGTAAGTCACGACTTGTTTGGTTTTCTTGGGGTGTTCTTGAGCACACTAAGGTGTCGGTGGGTTGGTTAGGCGAAGATATATATAAGGTGTGACGACCCGGAAATTTCCGACCAAATTTAAACTTAATCTTTATATAATTCCGACTTGATAAGCAATGAATTTTTAATAAATCTTGAACCTCCGGAAAGTGTTTTACACAAGCTTTTGTTCACCATTTTATTCCGACGATTAACGAACGTCATAACTTGATTTAATTGTTTAATTATTGTGTATATATATGGATTTATATATATATATATATATATATATATATATATATAACTTGAAGATATGATAATTAAATATCTCATTAAGTATATTAACAAAGTGTTGTATATATATTTTCATACTACTAATTTAAAGAGTTTTTGAACAATATATATGTTACTATTTAAACGACATAATTAACTTATATTAAAATGTATTTACATATAATGTATTACGAGTGTAAATACATCCTTACAAGTATTGAATACACTTTATAATATATCAATACATATAAAGGATAGCTATACTCGTATTTCTGTTCAATTTTCTCAAAAATTCTACTCGCATTCATACGGTATTTTTACCCGTATTATACACAGCTTCTAGAAGTATTTACTATTGGTATATCAATTATTTGTGTAATATGTCATCCATGACCTAATCAATTTAATATGTCATCCATGACTTAATACATTTTAACTTATCTGAGATATTTTCACTAAAAGCCAAATTTTCAAGCCTATAAATAAGCACCATTTCTAACTCATTTTTACACATTCATTTTCCAAATTTTACTTCCAATTTTCACACACACTTGCAAGAACTCTCTCAAGTTTTGTTCTACTACTTCTTTCCAGCAACTTTACATTCTAAACTTGAGGTAAAAACTCTACTTCAACTCTTGTTCAATTCATATGTTTATAGCTATCTATATAAGAGTTTATAAACTAGAACATAGTTTAGTTGATTCTAAACTTGTTTGAAAAATAATCTAATATTTCTAACTTAAATCTAATAACAATTATTTATATGTATTATGATGTTATAGTAAGTTAATATAAGAACTTATAACTTGTACATATGAAGAACACCTTGAAACTTAACATATATCCTTTAATCTCCATTCAGTAAAAAGCGGGCTGTTTTGGGTTGGGAATTAAAACCCCATCTTAGACTTTGAGTTCAGGGCTAAGACTTTGGAAATACGTTAATTTATGTAAATAAGACTTCCAGTATTTTTTCATGATTTTAGACAAAGTGGAAGTATTTTATCAAAAATCATATATTGGGTGGATGCCGAGATTTTTCCAAATCTGTCCACCGACACAAAAAGAGGGTAAAGCTCTAAAAATTACTACTTGGGATGAACTTTTCGAATTGGTTTTTGTAAAATTGACTTCTTAAGGAATCCATAGCAATTTGATTCACTTTAAACGGAGTTGTAATGAATATTTGGCGAGCAAAACAAAATCTGCTAAAATTAACGTGGTATGGACGAAATTTATATTATAAAAACTATATTAACCATATCATTGTTAACTTTTCCTATATCCTATATATATTTGGACATGTTATCAGTAGTATAACAAAATATTATAATCTTGATTAATTTTGAGATTGTATATATATAATAATCTTGGTACGTTCCATGACAATACGTGCACAATACGTTTTGATAAATCCTAAGACAATACGTACACAATACGTCTTAGTTAATTCTAAGACAATACGTATACAATACATCTCTGGATTGATTCAAGACAATACGTACACAATACGCCGTGGGGTAATTCTAAGATTATATATATATATATATATATATATATATATATATATATATATATATATATATATACCGATTATTGGACTGTTGGACTTTTCGGACTACTAAACTTGACAACTTAAATAATCACATGTGATTGAAAATATAAACTTAAACAATCACATGTGATTGAATATATGATATGAACTTGCTATATTAATTTTGTTCACATGTATTATTATCAGAATCGTTATTATTATTATAGGTTCGTGAATCCAAGGACGACGGCCATATTTTTAATAAGTTAAAAACTTATTATTAATATACTTTTACTATCGTGAGTATATAGTCCCATTTTTAAACTCTACAAATATTTTGGGATGAGAATACATGCATTTTATGTTTTACGCCATGGACACAAGTACTTAAAATATATTCTACGTTGAGTTGTACCACCTTGCATATCTTCCCTAATAGCTTGGTAACTAATATTTACATGTTGTAAGAACATGTAAGCACGAATCCTATTGATAGATCTATCGGGTTTGACAACCCCAACCGGGCTAGTCGCTCTAGTATCGTAAACGGTTGCATAGTACTTCATTTTTACTACACTTGGTACAGTGTAGGGAGATTTCATAATAAAGGGAATATGCCACATTAATGGTTAAGTATGGTTACCGAAGCGCTCAACAACTTATAGAATACTTTTATACACTTGCGAGTGTACATATATTTATAACTATGAAAATCTTGTGGTCTATATTTATATCGATGCTAAACCTATATATCTCACCAACCTTTGTGTTGACTGTTTAAGCATGTTTATTCTCAGGTCCTTAAGAAAGTCTTCCGCTGTTGTATTATCTGAGCAAGCTGTGCATGGAGTCTCATGCTTTTGTTTAAATGAAGTGTTGCATTCAATAAAACCTTTGTCATGTATTATATTCGATTGTTATGTCACGTGTGTAGTATTTGGAAACCGATGTATCATGGGGATTATTTCTTAAATAATTGCCCACTTGTTTAAAACATGCATTATGTATAATAATGGTGTGCTTTTTATGAAATGAATGCAATATTTTTCTAAAACGTATCATATAGAGGTCAAATACCTCGCTTTGGGACCAATGAATAATGTACTGTGTTTATAGTAATATGGATGGGTCGTTTCAGTTGGTATCAGAGCGGTGGTCTTTGCGAACCAGGTCTGCATTAGTGTGTCTAATTGATAAGTCGTTAGGATGCATTAGTGAGTCTAGACTTCGACCGTGTCTGCATGTCAAAAGTTTTGCTTATCATTTGTGTCGAAAATTACCTACTTATCATCCTTAGGAAATTACCTGCTTATCATTCTTAGTCTAGACATGTCTTGCTGCATTGATTGCATGAATAGTGTATAGACAAAATTCATATCTTAGCGTATCTGCTAAATCATATCTTATCGTATCTATTACCGTAAACTTTGCCTGACATATTCCGTAAATTCCTTCATAATCTATGAAATCTTTTGATCTATATATATAGATATTCTATGTAATTAGAATACCACCCGATAGCCGAAAAATCATTTCGTATCGAAAAATCCTTTATCAAATCGTACGAAATGGAATTCGTCATCAGTTCAAGTTCCTCGAATTCCGAAATGGAATCTCACTCAAGCTCCGAAAGCAGTGTGACTGGAATGGATCAACCAATCAGCCATCATCTATTCTGGATGAATTGGGGATGGGTTCGTAGCCTCCTTAATCATTGGAGACAAGAAGAAGGCGATCCTTTTCATCCACCACATTGCCCTATTGGCGAAGAAACTGAAGCACTTACCGGCGAACCTGTCCGAAACACCATTTTCTCTCTCATTTTCAGAGTATCTCGTCACGATTATATACTACACCAAATTCTAGATCTTATTTATCCGCTCGTCCGAACCGACAATCACCCCGGTGTAATAGAAGAAGTCAACGAGCTTCGCGCTCGGGTAGTGGCTTTGGAGAATATGGTGCAAAGGTTACAAACACCAGCAGCAGCACCAGCAACATAACCAGTACCACCATCAACAACATCAACAGTACCATTACCACCACCAACAACAACCACATCGCAAACCTCAACTTCACAATCTGTCCCATGAGCATCGACGTCATACGCCCTGTAGATACTAAGGAATACCGCACTGATGAAGTATTGATTCAAAACTTCATTGGGAAAACATTCTACGACGATTATGTAATTTCTAAAGTTTAGAAATTATCTATCCTAGCCTTAACTATAAATCAAATGAGTTTAATTTAATATTAACTCATTAAATCTATATTACATCTGAAGAAATATACACATATATTTTCATAAAGACTGTAATAAAATTCTTTTGTACAAAATATTAATTGTGACATTTTTTTAACGGGCAGGTAATACCTGAGAGATATATAAATTCACAATTAATATGTTACATTCTTCGAATCTGATTCAGCAAATCATCCATTATACTCCCTACTTTCACAACAATATACATTCTTTTATAGAAATCAAAACAACCATACTCATTCAAAAATCTAATTACATATTCTAATTTTGAAATCGCCGAATTCAATTCAAGATATAACCGGTATCATCACTCTTAGATTCTTACATCTTTCAAAGCTATACTTTGACTTCAAAACTGTGTTAGAACATCGTATGTATATTAACGATTATAATCTGTGTTCAAGCCTTTCGAAATACCTGAAGACACTTCAAATAATGAACAATCGAGATGATGATCCAACCACATGTTATCCACAGTTACATACCTGAAAAACTCTTGAAACCAAAGTCATAATTTAACACGTATCCATGTCAGACCTTTTGGCATTTACTAGCTAAAATAACTTTTCAATCCCTTCTAAAAATAGACGATTTTGTCACAGCTCCAGCAAACCAACTTCAATTGTTCATTCAAATAAGCCTTATTATAATGATTACCCCTTCATCATTATTACCGGGGAACCTTTCATATCTCGCCACATTAGCAGTAAACTTATTAACAACTTCATTGATCTTTGACTTTCCGAAAAATCTTTATATTTATCAAAACCCCATCATTTACTCATCTGCATCTTGTAACGAGAATTGCCATACGAATCATCGGGAATTAGCAATCAGTATTTTGAAATCTCACAGCATGTCTACGCCAACAATTATATGTGTCTATCTTCTGGACTTATATACTTTGAATGTGAAGTTTCTGAAAAACACCCTAAACTGCGAACTAGTTCTCGAAATGCTGATGAAGCAGCAAAAAATATAAGCGACCTTAACAGTAAAAAAGTTTGATGATAAAGAGTAGTGTGTTGGCAAAGCTCAGAAAAAGAGAAGATTTGGTACTGAAAAATACGGATTGAGCAAACCATGAAGAAGGCTGTGGATAAATCACAAGGACGAAATCTACCTTCAAAGAATCTAAATGATTTCGTGTCTACTGAAGTCATTATCGAATACCTTGCTCCTGACTCTAAACCCTTACGGACAATATTCTTCATCATCCTCTGATATTAGAAATTCTAAGATATCATCGTATCTTTTATTATAAATATCCTTCATATTTCTGAAGATATTTCCATAATTATTCTTATCTGAAATCATTTACCTCTTCGCGCTGTCTGTATTACATCATAAAAGAAACTATTTTAGTTTCTAAATTCTGAAACTTTCGAATTTAAAATAGGAATATTTTTGAAGTGGTTTTGGGAACTGAAGCATGAACTAGTATAATATAATGACACTTGATCAACGTGATTATATTACAGTAAGTCATGCTGAGTTTCTAAATGGAATGTGATGATTCACAGATCATAACGTCATCATGTGCTATGTTACACGACTCTTGTATTCTCTTTAACCTCTAAAATATCAAGAAAATATTTCTTGATGATTCTGCCTTTTCCGAGGTATTCTAGTAATTTAACAAGTCAAGTTCGTGCCATTACAATTTCCTTCTTAGAACATTAACAATGTTCATTCCGAAATTCATATATGCGAATTCTGGACCATTACAAGCGGTGCTTAATCACAAGAAGAAGAAACGAAAAGACAAAACTCCGAAATATAAATTGGGGTATAAATCGCAGCAAATAAAAGAGAGCATTAATTGGGGATGACAATGATTATAGAAGACAGAAGCAGGGACATCGAAATATAAGGGAAGATATAAAACCCAACAACAACCCAGAAACTATAAACCGTGTATATCGATGCATATAGCAATATAAAGACACGGGAGAACTAAAAACACTATAAAACCAAGAGTATAGTAGAAGTAAATAGATTCTTCCGGAGGTAGATGAAAAAGAAGAACGACAGATATGAAAGTGAGGAGTATATTGAGAATCAGCACTGGATGAAGCATATTGACAAATAATTTTAAAGTAAGAATTGAGGGAGAAAGAATAGAAGGTGTGAATTAAAAGGAAACGAAGGAGGTGGATTTATAGTGAAATATCCGACAGAAAAATCGAGATGAATCATCGCATTAAATCGAAGAGGATCATAATTTCCTTAATCACCAAAGAATCAAATCCTATATAGATTACAAAGATTTTCTTTAATTCGGAGATCAACCGTGATGACGTCAAAAGATAAGACGAATTCCTATTTTCTCATTTCACTCTTTTACGATAGCTTCACTCATACGTTTCGAGTAATCGAATTATTTTATCCATATTTCTCAATCATGATAAAACCCTATGAATCAACTTATATTCGTCATAATAACATTCTTATTGTTAGCCATGACGACCTCGATCAAATTTCGGGACGAAATTTCTTTAACGGGTAGGTACTGTGACGACCCGAAAATTTCCGACCAAATTTAAACTTAATCTTTATATAATTCCGACATGATAAGCAATGAATTTTTAATAAATCTTGAACCTCCGGAAAGAGTTTTACACAAGCTTTTGTTCACCATTTTATTCCGACGATTAACGAACGTCATAACTTGATTTAATTATTTAATTGTTTAATTATTGTGTATATATATGGATTTATATATATATATATATATATATATATATATATATATATATATATAACTTGAAGATATGATAATTAAATATCTCATTAAGTATATTAACAAAGTATTTTATATATATTTTCATACTACTAATTTAAAGAGTTTTTGAACAATATATATGTTACTATTTAAACGACGTAATTAACTTATGTTAAAATGTATTTACATATAATGTATTACGAGTGTAAATACATCCTTACAAGTATTGAATATACTTTATAATATACCAATACATATAAAGGATAGCTATACTCGTATTTCTGTTCAATTTTCTCAAGAATTCTACTCGCATTCATACGGTATTTTTACCCGTATTATACACAGCTTCTAGAAGTATTTACTATTGGTATATACCAATAGAAATCTGCAATTATTTGTGTAATATATCATCCATGACCTAATCAATTTAATATGTCATCCATGACTTAATACATTTTAACTTATCTTAGATATTTTCACTAAAAGCCAAATTTTCAAGCCTATAAATAAGCACCATTTCTAACTCATTTTTACACATTCATTTTCCAAATTTTACTTCCAATTTTCACACACACTTGCAAGAACTCTCTCAAGTTTTGTTCTACTACTTCTTTCCAGAAACTTTACATTCTAAACTTGAGGTAAAAACTCTACTTCAACTCTTGTTCAATTCATATGTTTATAGCTATCTATATAAGAATTTATAAACTAGAACATAGTTTAGTTGATTCTAAACTTGTTTGAAAAACTAATCTAATCTTTCTAACTTAACTATAATAACACTTATTTATATGTATTATGATGTTATAGTAAGTTAATATAAGAACTTATAACTTATACATATGAAGAACACCTTGAAACTTAACATATATCCTTTAATCTTCATTCAGTAAAAAGCGGGCTATTTTGGGTTGGGAATTAAAAACCTATCTTAGACTTTGAGTTCGAGGCTAAGACTTTGGAAATATGTTAATATATGTAAATAAGACTTCCAGTATTTTTTTCATGATTTTAGACAAAGTGGAAGTATTTTATCAAAAATCATATATTGGGTGGATGCCGGGATTTTTCCAAATCTGTCCACCGACACAAAAAGAGGGTAAAGCCCTAAAAATTACTACTTGGGATGAACTTTTCGAATTGGTTTTTGTAAAATTGACTTCTTAAGGAATCCATAGCAATTTGATTCACTTTAAACGAAGTTGTAATGAATATTTGGCGAGCAAAACAAAATCTGCTAAAATTAACGTGGTATGGACGAAATTTATATTATAAAAACTATATTAACCATATCCTTGTTAACTTTTCCTATATCCTATATATATTTGGATATGTTATCAGTAGTATAACAAAATATTATAATCTTGATTAATTTTGAGATTGTTTATATATATAATAATCTTGGTACGTTCCATGACAATACGTTCACAATACGTTTTGATAAATCCTAAGACAATACGTACACAATACGTCTTAGTTAATTCTAAGACAATACGTATACAATACGTCTCTGGATTGATGCAAGACAATACGTACACAATATGTTGTGGGGTAATTCTAAGATTATATATATATATATATATATATATATATATATATATATATATATATATATATATATATATATATATACTGATTATTGGACTGTTGGACTTTTCGAACTATTTTGGACTACTAAACTTGACAACTTAAATAATCACATGTGATTGAAAATAGAAACTTAAACAATCACATGTGATTGAATATATGATATGAACTTGCTATATTAATTTTGTTCACATGTATTATTATCTAAATCGTTATTATTATTATAGGTTCGTGAATCCAAGGACGACGGCCATATTTTTAATAAGTTAAAAACTTATTATTAATATACTTTTACTACCATGAGTATATAGTCCCATTTTTAAAATCTACAAATATTTTGGGATGAGAATACATGCATTTTATGTTTTACGCCATGAACACAAGTACTTAAAATATATTCTACGTTGAGTTGTACCACCTTGCATATCTTCCCTAATAGCTTGGTAACTAATATTTACATGTTGTAAGAACATGTAAGCACGAATCCTATTGATATATCTATCGGGTTTGACAACCCCAGCCGGGCTAGTCGCTCTAGTATCGTAAACGGTTGCATAGTACTTCGTTTTTACTACACTTGGTACAGTGTAGGGAGATTTCATAATAAAGGGAATATGCCACATTAATGGTTAAGTATGGTTACCGAAGCGCTCAACAACTTATAGAATACTTTTATACACTTGCGAGTGTACATATATTTATAACTATGAAAATCTTGTGGTCTATATTTATATCGATGCTAAACCTATATATCTCACCAACCTTTGTGTTGACTGTTTAAGCATGTTTATTCTCAGGTCCTTAAGAAAGTCTTCCGCTGTTGCATTATCTGAGCAAGCTGTGCATGGAGTCTCATGCTTTTGTTTAAATGAAGTGTTGCATTCAATAAAACCTTTTTATGTATTATATTCGATTGTTATGTCACGTGTGTAGTATTTGGAAACCGGTGTATCATGGGGATTATTTCTTAAATAATCGCCCACTTGTTTAAAACATGCATTATGTATAATAATGGTGTGCTTTTTATGAAATGAATGCAATATTTTTATAAAATGTATCATATAGAGGTCAAATACCTCGCTATGGGACCAATGAATAGCGTACTGCGTTTATAGTAATATGGACGGGTCGTTTCATAAGGCCCGCCGAAAACTGATTCCCGGGGCTCAAGTTATGACCCGACGAACTTTTAATTAGAACTTATGGTTATTAATTATGACTTATGATATAAATAATGAATTTCATTATTAATAAATTACTTATGATATAAAAAGTAATTAATTTAATTTAAGACTTATGATATATATATTTATTATATCATTTATTAATTACTTATGATTTAATTAAACATTTAATTAAACTTATGATTAATAATACTTTTATTATTAATGAAAAATACTTATGGTAAGTATTAAACTTATATTATATTATGAAATTATTAAAATAAGACTTATAATAAGTATTAATTAATTATTTAATTATTATATGGCTTAGTTACTATTTAATTATAATTTAATTATTAAATACTTATGATTTAATAATTATAATTAGAAACTTATGATATGATTAATAATTCATTATTAATTAATAATACTTATGATAAGATTTAAAATCTATTATTAATTAATAATATTTATATTATGATTAATATTTAATTAATTAATTAAATACTTATGTTGTATTAATTATATCATTTAAACTTATGTTAACTTTAATAATTCATTTAATTTAATTAAAACTTATGTTATGACATAATTATACATATATGACTTTAATTAACGTTATAACCTATATTATTATTATAAAATTATACTTTTAAAATTAATGTTGACTATGTTTGACCAAGGTTGACTTTTGAGTTGACTTTCGGTTGACTTTGACTTTCAGTTGACTTTTGTTGACTTTCTAATTAAGAAAACTTTCCTAACTTATAAACTTTCTAAAAATAGCAACTTTTTAAATATAGAAACTTTTCAAATATGGAAACTTTCAAAAAATAGAAACTTTCCTAAAATAGAAACTTTCCTAAAATAGAAACTTTCCTAAAATAGAAACTTTCCAAAAATGGAAATCTGCTAAAAATAGAAAGTGTGTGTCTGTATGCTATTCTGATCAAACTGATGCACGTTGAGTGTTGTTCTATGTCTACTTGAAACATGTACAATAGCTATCATACTAAGACTTGACCTAAGTTAGTTATTTATATTGACCTGCTTTATTTATAGGTCGGCATTGTGATCATTCCTGATCACTTTACTTCGTTTGATGTTCGCATATTTGTGTGGTTACTTCGTTTGCTATTAAGGTGAGTTATAGTCCCGTTTTTACATACTTTTCAAAGTATATTTTTGGGATGTGATTACATGCATTTTGTTTTACGTTTAGACACAAGTGGAAATTAAATTTAAATTATTCGTTATGAGTTGAACAAAAATATTCCCTAGTCTGGTAACTGTAATCACTGGTTTCTACTGGTGAACGCGAATCCTACGGATATATCTATCGGGTATGACAACCCCATTTCGAGCTAGTCGCGCTAGCAATTTATAATCGGAATGTTTAGTACTTCGTATTTTGTTGTAGATACACTTGTTCAGTGTATATTATTATTGTATTTGGCAAGGGTAAATAAAGGGTTAAGTAGTTATCAGGTGGCTCATTGATAATGGAATAATGTTTTATGTTTTCTAACATTTTTAAATCTTTTGGTCTAAAGTTTATTCAATTATTTAAACCTATAATTCACTCAACATTTTTGTTGACAGTTTACTCGCATGTTTTCACATGTACTTGAATTTGTTTGATGCTTTTACTGTGTTAGAAGAGTCTGCATGCATTTGGGCAGATTTTTGTTAAACAATTATGAAACATTAAACTTGCATTCTCTTTTTGAATAATTAGATTTGTGGGTGTTTCGTTGATAATGTTTTATGTCAACTTTGGATATTTAATATATTGGGTTTGTTAAACTACATATTTTTGTTAAATTTCCTTTTAGGGAAACTTTTTGAATAAAAGAATGCAATGTCGTTTATTAAATTTATTTAAGTTCGATCAAGCTGTGGGACCAAGTGACGGAGCCGTTAAGTGTCTGGACGGGGCCATCACAAAAACAGTCCCAGTTAATTGATCAGTTGTTGCTGCTGCTACTGGACTGTTTCTTTTTTCGCAACACCATCACCATCATATTCTTGATCTTAGTCTTCTTAAGGCAGTCACTAAAACCCTAGTTCAATCCTACTTTTAATCTCTTAAGTTACTTATAATTATATTGTTAAAAGTATTAAGAATATGAAGTATGATCTTGATTAGTTATTATGTAAGTATGAATGATAATTATGTTTAAAGTTGATAATGAATATGAATTGTGAATGTTGTATGGATAAATATAATGAATATGATAAAGATTAAGATCATGAATCTTGTAGGAATAATGATAATGATTATGATTTTATGTAAGTGAATATAAACAAGTATGAATTAAGTATGAACATTAATCTTACATGAATAGTGATGTTGATTAATAAAATTGTTAAGTTAAAAGTAATAAGGTATTAATAATTTGTAATTATTAAGAATAAGGATGATGATTAGAAAAGATTATGAATGAGAATTGATTATGAAAGATTAGGGTTATTGATTAAATAAGCTAGTTAATAATAATAGTTCAAGATTAAGATTATGAATAATTTATTGAATTAGTTTATGATTATGATTAAAAGCTTATGATTTTATGTTAATGTTAATAAGTCTTGAATATGATAAGTATGTTATGATATTATGATTAGGTTTATGGATAAGTAAATTAATAATGGTTATTAATAAGTTAAGGTTGATTAAATGATTATGATATAGATTATGAATATGAGTTGAGTATGATTAAAAAGGTTAGGGTTAATGAATACGATTAAGTATTATGAATTAGGGATTTGAATATGATAAATAGTTTACAATTTTATGATAATGTTATTAGGTTTTGATTATGTTAAAAGTTATGATTTTATGTTTAGTAATGTATAATGATAATGATATACATGCATGCATACGTATGTATGTGCGTATATATAGGTAGGTATATGCTTGTGTATATATTTAGATATATACATACGTGTATATGTATGTGTATATATGTATGTATATGTACGTGTATATGTATGTATGAATGTGTATTATGTAAGTTACATAAGATTAGTAAACATAATAAGAAAAGTAATAAGTATATATATATATATATATATATATATATATATATATATATATATATATATATATATATATATATATATATATATACCACCTTTACATTAATGTATATATAACACTTACATATAATATATACATATATCATATAGTTATACACACATATATGTATAATAATAATAAGTGTATATATATGTGTATCATCTTACACTTATATATATGTAACACCTACACCTAATATATATATACTATATAGTTATGAACATGTATGATCATAAATAAAGAATATATATATATATATATATATATATATATATATATATATATATATATATGTGTGTGTGTCACATAGATGTATATTTATATATGTAACATATAATGATAAGTATACATAATAGTTGATTAATTAAATAATAATACTATTATTAGTATAACTTATACACTTAACTATATAGTAACACTTAATTACACTAAATATATTATCACTTATATATATATATATATATATATATATATATATATATATATATATATATATATATATATATTTATAATTAATAGGTACATTAATAACTTGTTATGTGTATACACTATTAACGTGAAGGTTATAATTAAAGATAGCGTACAAAGACTACAAACATCATCGCTACTTGTGGCCTAGGGTGATCCTTGTTGCCTTATGGGAACGGCTTGTGGATTTCGAATGCCATGACTTAGATTCTGGTAAAGAATCCTGGGCGCCCGGTAACAACTGATCATTCGAGTGACTTGCATGTTAGCAACGAAGTTTGGGAGATATTGTACAACATCTTTGTTAAGAATTATAACCCAAACTTTCTTAAACTAGAAGCTTACTATAAGTGAAAGTTTTCCATAAATAGTAAGTTTCCAAATATAGAAACTTTTGAGAAATAGGAACTTTTCTCGAAAACCGTCACTGTTAATATAGTTTGCTATATTAATAAACAAACTTTATGTCTATTAGACATTAACTAATCAAAGTCTATATCTCTAGGTTGAGACCTCCGTTTACGTACTCCGTTCTTACTATTTGCGTGGAATTTCTTGCTTGCTATTAAGGTGAACTTCATAGCCCTACTTTTTAACTTGCTTTATATACTTGTTTTGAACTTTTGGGTGAGACACATGCTTTCTTTTAAACTATTTTACGCTTAGACACAAGTATTCGAAAACTTTATCTTGATTAGTTCAAATTGTGCTATGACATGCTTTGTTTCATGCTTAATCCCTGCCATGATATCGTTAGTTGCTAGAATTTTGGCAAGATTAATTGTTGTGGGTAGCGCTATTGAGAGTAATGTCTCTATC
Organism: Rutidosis leptorrhynchoides; assembly: GCF_046630445.1. Classification (NCBI taxonomy): domain Eukaryota; kingdom Viridiplantae; phylum Streptophyta; class Magnoliopsida; order Asterales; family Asteraceae; genus Rutidosis; species Rutidosis leptorrhynchoides. The sequence goes on from NC_092339.1 coordinate 9,764,092, forward strand.
CGGATGACCGTTGGTCAATGGATAGATAATAATGATTTAACGACACGAATGAATAAAGTGATCACGGGGTAACTTGTTTAGTTTCGATATCATACACCTCAGCACTACTAACGAACTGATTAAACTTTATAACTAAATCTTGTGGTCTAAACACTATTATAAACCTATGTTGTTCACTCAACCATTTTTGGTTGACACTTTAAGCATGTTTTGTCTCAGGTGAAGATTGCTAAAGATTATTTTCTATTTGGACTTTGCTGCTTTTGGAGTCCGCATTTTTACATTCATATTATTGCATTAAAACATTTATTGTACTGACGTAATACTTTTCGCTGCTTTAATACATTGGTTTTAATTAAAATGTCTCATTTAGAGTCGTTCTCGTTTATATATACTTGTGTTGTGATATTGGTTAGTCACATATTACCCCCGGTTCCATTTAGGGGTGTGACAACCAGAAACCAACTACGTGTCTATTTGTTACGTGACTCAGCTCTACCCATTAATATCCATCTATATTTGTGATTTTCTCTGTTTTTCTTCAGTTTCATTTCTACCCATTTCGAAGGTCTTACTATACCTCTTTAATTCATGTCTTTTGTAGTGTTGCTGCTTTCTTTTATTTTATACATGGCCTTTATTTTAATTCTTTAATTAATGTGTTTTGTTGCTTTCTTTTGCACATGATGATGAATGATGATCATGATTTTAGTAGTAATCAAAGTTTATTTATTTTAATATTAATTACTACATATGATTTCAGCATTATCTTTACTTTATGTAGTAATTTTAATTTATTTTGATGTTTTGGCTCCATATTTGGTTGTATCTATGTATTGAGATTATTGGAGTTTGAAATGCTCACCAGCTTTTCATTTTAACTTAAATTGCTACGTCGTATTGTTTTCGATCACAGGAACGGTCGCTCGCCAGCTAGGAGGCGGTGGTTATGGCAGCGGATGTCGATAACACAGAAGCTTTGGCGGAGGTGGGGATCGATATGGAGAAGGCGGCGACTCTGCAAGTTGTGGCTCGGTGGTGGTTATGGTAGCAGCAGTGGTGGATATTTTTTATAAATTCAGAGAGTAAATATGGTCACACGGCTATGCATTGTAGTCGGGTTGAGGCAGTCGTGAATACGTTAGAGGTGGTGGTGATAACGCCATTTTCATACATATATTTTGGGCATTATCTTGTTCCATTTATTGGTATTTTGAAGACTTTGAATAAGATATTGGTTTATTTGAGTTTAAAATGAAGAAAATGTCAAGATATGGTTCGTTGGCTCATTATTGTTGATTTTAATGAGGATATAGCCAAAACGAAGTTAGAATTGAAGATGAACGTGCGTCGGGTGAAAAAATCAGTCTCCATCGCTTCAGGATGAGGTTTATCGCGTTTTAGTCATCATGATACGTGATGAAGTGCATCAGAACGCGACAAGGAAAAAGGGGTTAAACTGATCAATCTGTCGCGTCCCAGGTCCGTCTGTCAAGTCCTGGTTTGTCGCGTATCGTGATGGGGTTGTCGCGGATCGCGATGAATGGCGGTTCCAGCTCTATTTTTCTTGCTTCTATAAATACTCGTTTTTACCCCAGTTTATGATAGGCAATTTTTATTCCGAATTTTAGCCTACAGCAACATTAGTTACGAATTTCTTTGTCTTTCTTCATTATTTTACAAGGGTTTAAGCTACAATATCATTCTTGGTTAGTTTTGATCTTAAATTTACTTTATTTGCTTTCAATTTTAATTAAGACAATGTTCATGTTTAATTGTTCTTCTTATTTATTTGTTATTTGCTTTGCCATGAGTAGCTAAATTTCTAGTATTCACTTAGATGCATGAACCTAGGTGATGGATTGCGATCTTTTGGTTAAAAACAATTAATTTTAATTACACAATTTTATGTCTAACTAAGATCCATCGTTATTAAAGCTTGTTGATTGTTAGATCATGAAAGTTATTGATTAACTAACGACAGTTAAATTGATTAATAGCTTTTACTAGATTATTGAACGTGAATAGTTTAGGAATGCGTGAGATTTTATGAGGGACACCGATAATAAAATTAATCGTATAGTGATTGAGCTTGAAACTAGTTGCGATAATTGTGAGGTTGTAAGGGACACCAAACCAACCTAAGTTAGACTATAATCTTGAGTAATATCATTGTGAATTGATTTAGTAATTCTAGGTTAACGACAGTTATACTTAGGTTGCTAGTCTTAAACTGTAGGAATCGACAGATAAATACGGTGTCACATCATTGTAATTGTTTAATTAATGGGTTTAAACAAGCAATCCTAGCCTAGGGAATTGAATCTAAGTGGATACGTTTGTCTCTTATTGAATTAAGTTTAATTATCTTTCGTATTTAATTAGTTTTACAACAAAACTCCCATTTTAAATCTTAGAATAATTAATAGTTCAAGTTTTCAATTGCCTGCTCTCTGTGAAACGAATTGGTCAAATAGTTGTTTAATTACTAAACGAACTGGTTATAGTTGCCTGTATCATGTGATAATCGATAGGTATTTAGCTAATAATTTAGAGTACGAAATTACACATCAACTTTTTGGCGCCGCTGCCGGGGAGCGGTGTAATTATTGGAAATTTGGTTAAGCTTTTGATTATTCGATCCTTTTGTGAGAAGCAATTCTTGCAAAAGTTCCTTTTCTGTTATTTTTGTTTGATTTTACGCGCGGTTTTGTTGTGGTGTGATCGCAGGTTAGGTACCAATAACTCTGGAACCGTCTAGAGTTTACTACACACGCAGCAAAGCTAAAGAAGAACAGGAAATCGTCGAGGATTTCACTGAGTTACCTTTTTATATTACAGATTTTGAGTATATTAAGGAAGAAGTTAACATGGCTGAAGGAGCAACAGGACAGACTATAGAAGCATTGATGAAAGCCACAAGGGCTGGTAATGGACATGCTATTAGGCAACCACCAGTCACCACAGATTTTGAGGTCAAAGGACAGATTCTTAATATGATAACTCACCAATGCCAATTCAGAGGTACACCGAAATAGGATGCATTAGAGCATCTTCGTTCCTTCAAAAGCATTTGTAACTTGTTCAAGCTCGTAAATATCGCGGATACAGTTATCTATTTAAGGGTTTTTCCTTGGTCTTTGAAAGATGACGCCAAGGATTGGTTAGACTCATTGCCTGAAGGTGAAATTGATAGTTGGGCTACAATGGAAGATAAATTTTTGCATCGTTTCTTTCTAGCTGCAAAGGCCGCTCAACTGCAGAGCGACATTAATCACTTTGTTCAGAAGCCACATCAGACACTTTATGATGCTTGGACACGGTTTGGAAAAATGTTACGTAATTGTCCTCAACACGGGTTGAACAACTTCAATAAGGTCCAAATTTTCTACAAGGGTGTTAATGTGCCGACAAGGAAAGAACTTGATATTGCTGCAGGTAGTTCTTTGATGAAAAAGACTCCGGAAGACGCTTATGAAATCATCTCCGATACTTCCACGCATTCGTATGATTGGCATCAAGAATTAGATGTTTCTCGCTCTTCTTATGTCGCTAGTACCGAAACTAGTGATGAGCTTGCTGCAGTTAAGGCTCAACTTGCGACTTTTAAGAGACAGATGGAGTCAATGACTAAAGAGATGCACGCTATGAAGGTGGGTTGTGAATTTTGCCAAGGACCGCATCTGACCAAAGATTGTGATCAAGCGTCAATGGAGGAACAGGCTAATTATCTGGATTATGTTAAGAAGGGTGATTTTGCCCTTAGTGAATTTCCGGGTGGGAGACAGTTTTTCAATCAGGCAAATAATATGGGTGGTAACAATTATCAGAGTGGTAATCAGGTTTATCAGAGTAATAAGAAGGTATATCCATACATGCCTCCTGGGTATAATAACAGAAATCAACAAGCACCACCTAGGAATTTCCAGCAGCCTATGCCACCAGTTTAGCAGCCAGAAAATAAGATGCCTCCTTTGGAAGAATTGCTACGGGGTTTTATTATGAAAATGGACGAAAGTATCACTGCTTTGAGGCAAGATGGGGAATCTACAAAACAGCAAGTTAGAAATCAGCAGGCTTCGATTCAGAACTTGGAACGGGATGTGGGGCGTATTGCTCAATCTTTATCGGAGAGACCACCGGGTACTCTCCCAGCTAATACGCAATACAATCCAAACAACAAAGGGCCAGCTAGGAATGAGCACGTGAATGCTATAACCACTCGAAGTGGTTTGGTTATTAACAAGGAGACTCCAAAGTCTCCTCTTGTTGTTTCTCCTAATGTTTTGCAGGTACCTACCAATGAGGAGCTGAAGGAGGATGAGCCTAAGAGTGACAAGCCGACTGATGAAGAGAAAAAGCAAGATGATCCGTTGGAGATCATAACTAAATCACCGCCGTTAAAGGAATACAAAGCACCAATTCCTTACCCGAAAGCATTAAAGAAGGATAAGCTCGCTAGTCAATATCAGAAATTCACAAACATGATTAAACAGATTAGCGTAAACATGCCACTCACGGAAGTACTCCAGGGGATGCCTAACTATGGGAAGTTTCTCAAAGATCTTATCTCCAAGAAAGGTAAGTACCATAAGGTATTCGCCGCTTTCCTCCATAAGGAATGTTCGGCCATCTTGAAAAAGAGCAAGATGCCTCCAAAATTGGGAGACCCGGGTAGTTTTCTTATCCCTTGTGTTATGGGTAATTCGGAAGTGTACGATGTACTTGCCGACTTAGGTGCTAGTGTTAACCTTATGCCATATTCGTTATATCTTAAACTCGGCCTAGGAGACTTGAAACCTACAAGAATGGGGATTCGCTTAGCGAACCACTCTTTTGATACCCCCATTGGAATAGCCGAGGACATATTGGTAAAGGTTGAGTCACTTGTATTCCCAGTTGATTTCGTGATGTTAGAGATGAGAGAGGACATTAAGGTGCCCATTATTTTAGGTCGACCATTCCTCAACACCGCGGATGCTATCATCCACGTTCAAAAAGAATAACTTAGCTTAGGTGTTGGGAATGAGAGGGTGATTTGTCACATAAATAAAGCCATGAGACACCCTATTTCAACCTATGATGAATGTTTTGCTATTGATGTTATTGACGATTGTGTTGAGCATGATTTGCAGGAATTATTAAGTGTAGACACATCTGATGTAATCATGATGGGTAAAGTCAACGTTGACTTTGACCCGGAAGTTGAGTTGGTGGAACTACTTAAAGAGGATGAGTTTACAGAATCGGAATAATTTGAAACGATCCGGTTGAAAGATGAATTCCGTATCAAAACATCTCTCGAAGAACCGTCCACCTTGGAGCTTAAGGAGCTTCCACCTCACATGGAATATGCTTATCTTCAAGGTACGTCCCAATTTCCGGTTATTATTTCTTCGACACTTACCGGCGACTAAAAAGGTCGGTTGGTTTCCGTTCTTAAATCCCACAAAAGGGCAATAGCTTGGAAAACCTCGGACATACCGGGCATCAATCCGGCCTTTTGTACTCATCGAATCCTAATGGAAGATAATTTTAAACCCGTGGTACAAAGGCAACGTCGTCTAAACTCGAATATGAAAGAGATCTTTAAAAAAGAGGTGGTTAAATTGCTCGATGCCAGGTTAATTTATCCCATCTCGGACAGCCCGTGGGTAAGCCCTGTTCAAGTCGTGCCCAAAAAGGGAGGCACGACTGTTGTTCTCAACGAAAGGGATGAACTTGTTCCTACTCGAACCGTCACGGGGTGGAGAGTTTGTATAGACTATCGTGGGTAAGCCCTGTTCAAGTCGTGCCCACTAGGAAGGACCACTTCCCGCTTCCATTTATTGATCAAATGCTTGAGCGTTTAGCGGGGAGGGAGTTCTATTGTTTCCTAGATGGATTTTCAGGCTACTTCCAAATCCCCATTGATCCGAAGGACCAAGATAAAACCACATTTACTTGTCCTTTCGGTACCTTTGCTTATCGGCGAATGCCATTCGGGCTATGCAATGCCCCGAGCAACTTCCAAAGGTGTATGGTCGCCATCTTTCATGACATGATCGAGGACTTCATGGAAGTTTTCATGGACGATTTTTCTATCTTTGGAGACTCTTTCGATTCGTGTCTTGCTAATCTTGAAAAAGTGCTCAAAAGGTGCGAGGAATCAAACCTTGTTCTTAATTGGGAAAAATGCCACTTCATGGTGAAGGAAGGCATTGTCTTGGGGCACAAAATCTCTCGTGCAGGTATTGAGGTTGATAAGGCTAAAATTGATGTTATTTCGGGCCTTCCTAAACCTACAAACGTTAAAGCCATTCGTAGTTTTCTTGGTCATGCGGAATTCTATAGACGGTTCATTAAGGACTTTTCTAAGATTGCCCGACCACTGACCAAACTCCTTGAGAAGGACGTTCCCTTCGACTTTAATATCGAATGCGAGAACGCTTTCAATTTATTAAAAGAGAAGCTCACACACGCTCCTATCATGGTATCTCCAGATTGGTCTCAACATTTTGAGCTTATGTGTGATGCTAGTGATTTTGCGCTAGGCGCGGTTTTAGGTCAACGCCACATTAATCACTTTAAGCCTATTTATTACGCTAGTAAGACACTTACGGGGGCTCAATTAAATTATACCACCACGGAAAAGGAGCTCCTTGCGGTCGTTTTTGCGTTTGATAAATTTAGGTCATATTTGGTTTTGTCTAAAATGGTCGTTTACACCGATCATTCGGCCCTTAAGTAGTTGTTCTCCAAACAAGAAGCTAAGCCTAGACTCATTCGTTGGATTCTTCTTCTCCAAGAATTTGACATTGAGATCAAGGATAAAAAGGGTGCCGAAAATTTAGCCGCGGATCATTTATCTCGTCTTGAAAATCCAAACCTAGAGGAACTCGATGAATCAGACATTCATGATACATTCCCCGAGGAGTCCCTTATGAGTATTGAAATTGAATCCGAAACTCCTTGGTTCGCTGATATTTCTAATTATCTAGCCGCGGGCATTCTTTCCAAAGGTTTAACTTACCAACAAAAGAAGAAATTCTTTGAGGACATTAAGTTCTACTTTTGGGATGCCCCACATCTTTTTAGAATTGGGGTGGATCAAGTGATTCGTCGTTTTGTTTATGGGAAGGAAGCTCAACAAATTCTAGAGCATTGTCACCAAGGACCCACAGGTGGGCATCTTGGAGCTAATTATACGGCTAGGAAAATCTTCGATTCGGGATTCTATTGGCCTACCATTTTCAAAGATGCTAGTGCCTTTATCAAAACTTGTGATGCTTGTCAAAGGGCAGGAAACATCTCCAAAAGAGATGAGATGCCCCAAACGAGTATTCAAGTTTGTGAGATATTTGACATTTGGGGGATAGACTTCATGGGATCTTTTCCCGCATCCAACAAATGCAAATATATCCTTGTGGCGGTTGACTACGTGTCAAAGTGGGCGGAGGCCAAAGCTTTGCCTACTAATGACGCAAGAGTCATCGTTGACTTCGTTAAAAATCTCTTTTCGCGTTTCGGGCTTCCAAAGGCCTTGATTAGTGATCGCGGTACACACTTTGCAAATCAACTACTCGAGAAGGTGCTCAAAAAGTATGGAGTAACCCACCGTTTCTCCACGGCTTACCACCCTCAAACGAGTGGCCAAGTTGAGAATACTAACCGCGCACTAAAACGCATTCTTGAAAGAACGGTGGAAAATAATCCTAAGATTTGGAACCGAAAGTTGAATGACGCGCTATGGGCGTTTCGAACTGCTTATAAAATGCCTATTTGGTACCACACCATTCCGTCTCATTGATGTGTCGCGAGGTGTATATAAAATAGCTTATATTTTTACAGGAAATACTATTAAATACGATACAATTTTACACAAGATATTTATTTATTTAGAGAATGGATATACTTAAACCTTGCTACAACACTTATAGGCAGTGTACCAAATCGTACAGTAGTGTAGTTTTTAGTAAGTCCGGTTCGTTCCACAGGGAATCTTTTTAAACAAAGCTTAACGCTATATTAGTTTACTTTTATAAAAATACAAATATATATATATAAGTAATATTATTATTATAAAGAGGGGTTTTTACCGTTTAATGACCGGTTTGTCGATTTTAAAACTTTAGTCGCAGTTAAAACCAAATGTAAAATAATAAATATAAATACAAGACTTAAATTAAAGCGTAAAATAAATAACGATAATGAAATTGCGAATAATAAAAGTGCGATAAAATAAACTTGCGATAATTAAAAAGTACGATAATTAAAAGTGCAATTAAATAAAATAACAATAAAAATGCGATAATTAGAAATGCAATTAAATATAAAATAAAGGAAATTAAATATGAAATAAAAGAATTATGCTTATTTAAACTTCCGTAATCATGATGTTTGACGTGTTGATTTTAGTTTTATGTCCATGGATTAATTGTCCTTTGTCCTGGATTATTTAATATGTCCATACGGATTTGTCCATAATAGTCCATCAGTCATAAATATAAAGAGCGGAAGCCTTCGTCAAATTATTCTTATTCCCGAAGTTAAATATTCCAACTAATTGGGGATTCGAATTGTAACAAGGTTTTAATACTTTGTTTAATGAATACACCAGGTTATCGACTGCGTGTAAACCAAGGTTTTACTACTTTGTTAACAATTACACCAATTATCCTTGAATGTAATTCACCCCTGTTTCAACAAGTCTATTAACTATTAATCCAGTTCCGTGTCCGGTAAAATGAATAATTATTGGTATTTATAGATATCCCGCCCACCGTACCCAGTCAAGCGTATGTGGTTATATATAAATACGCCGAATTATAAGTTTGTATATTAAATTAAAAAGGTATTGTTTAATTAATATAAAACCCATTAATAACCCATAGTCTAATTTCCACAAGTGTCGTTCTTTTATCCAAACCCCAATTATGGTACAAAGCTCAATTATCCAATTTTAGTAATTAGCCCAACATCATGATTACTTCGTTTAAATAAGCATAATAATAACTTAGCTACGAGACATTAATGTAAAAAGGTTGAACATAACTTACAATGATTAAAAATAGCGTAGCGTTACACGGACAGAATTTCGACTTACACCCTTACAACATTCGCTAACATACCCTTATTATTAGAATTATTATTAAAATTAAAATTAAAATTATAATATATATATATATATATATAATACGTTTATGAGAGAAGAAGAAAAAAAGATGATTTTTACGATCAGAATGCGCGAGCTTTATAGGGAGTTTCAGAATTTGGGGCTCCGCGACTCGCGGCATTTTTTGCCTTCAAACTCCGCGAGTCGCGGAATTTGCTTTTACAGCTCACACAAGTTTGGCTCTTTGTTTACCGACGGATTTATAAATAAATATAATATATTAAATAATTATAAGAATTATTTAAATATTATATTATATTTATGTGCATAGTTGACTTGTAATTTTAGTCCGTTGCGTCGAGCGTTGAGAGTTGACTCATGTCCCGGTTCCGGATTTTCGAACGTCCTTGCGTACAATTTAATATCTTGTACTTTGCGTTTTGAATCTTGTACTCTTGTAATTTCGAGACGTTTCTTATCAATAATTGGAACCTCTTTGATTGTATTTTGTACTTTTGAGCTTTTTGGTCGTTTGCGTCTTTAATTCGTCGAATCTGTCTTTTGTCTTCACCTTTTATTATTTAAACGAATATCACTTTTAAATAGAACAATTGCAACTAAAAGCTTGTCTTTCTTGAGGAATAATGCTATGAAATATATGTTCGTTTTTAGCATTATCAAATATTCCCACACTTGAGCGTTGCTTGTCCTCAAGCAATATCGTCTTGAAATACTAGAATCACTTCTTTATTCTTCACACTTTGTACATCAGTGATTTCTATACGGCGATATAAACAATGGTAGTAACGATATGGTTTACAGTCCCACATGACTATAAAAATTTAGATCCATTAAGGAAATCGGATCTTTATGAAAACATTTGATCTTTTGAAAATTAAATCTAGTTTTTACCCTAGATAAGTTTTCCGGAATAACCCTTTACCGGTGTTTGCAAAATATTTTTGTGGGTTTGGTGGGTTTCAGATTTGAAAATTTTAGCTCAAAACTTGCGGTTTTGTGTTACCCACTTGCTAACCTTGTATTTGGAAAGCAACACGTCTAGTTTACTTGTCCCGTATATTACCTTTCGGTAAACTACCGTCCGGTTGTAAAGGAAAGCGTTGAACAAGCAACTGTTAAGGCAATGTCCCCTGACATGCTTTTAATTATGGTCTATAACGTGTCGGACGCAATTACTATCCTTGGTAGGAGCAATAGTAAAGCTCACCCTTATAATTTTTCGGTCTGGCACAAGGTCCTGTCTTTGACCACTATGCAACCACCGTTCTTACGGTTGATACCCGATTTAGTTCAGGTGACCTAATGAATTCCAGGTGAATTCCTAGGATTTTACGTTCAATGGTAATGAACGCATTGAAAATAGGGTTTTCAGAAAACAAATCGGTTTGTAATTTTGATCAAAATATTTTCTCGTTCAAGCTCGAGTTTAGATATCATTGAATTCCATGAGTTTGTAATTCTCAATCTTTAAGGTCAATCTCAAGGATTGAGTAATATCAGGCTTAAAAGCTGATTTTTGATCTTTTAAGGAGATTATCCTTTCTGGGGATCTGATTCATTAGTCTTATCCAGCTAATTTGCATGGTGCCCCCCATTTTACGAGATAAATCCTTCTCATGGTTAGGATAAATCTGACCACTTGGCGACCCTGTTTAATGCTGAGGTCCGTGGATTTCCTGCTGATTTTAGTGATGACTTTTCTAGGTTTTTCGTCAACCTACAGCTGGTCTGGACGACAACTTCATGACCTAAATCAAGAAGCGCGTGTCTTTTTCGGAAGACTTTACTTCCTTTTAATGATGGAATTGATTCATCGTGTAGATCCATCTTTCTTTTCTTTCATCGGGTAAAACAGTTTAGTTTAGTCCAAAGCAAAAGTATTTTCAGTTATTTGTTACAGATATATGTGACATATGTTTAAGATAACTTGGTAAATTTTCCCACACTTGGCTTTTATTTTCCTTTTTATCGTCCTCTATTCCATTTTAAATGAATTTTAACATTTTGGTTTGTTTCTCAATTTATGTCCTTTCTGAGGTAACAATAATTTCGGTGTTAAAACCTAGTTTTATCGTTCATAAATATGTATAAACATGATTTTGAGTTCATTTAATTGAAAAATTTTACTAGAATTGGGTAGTCAGTATATAAGACTATGGCTGTTCTTTATTATCAGAGAGCACTAGATTCTAATACAACTACTGCTTTACTAGTATTTTTAATGGTAACCAAGTGTTTAAGATAAAAATTTTAAAATCCGAAAGAATTTAACCCCTTCCCACACTTAAGATCTTGCAATGCCCTCATTTGCAAGAAATCAGTAACAATTTAAATTATTGAGGGTGATTTGTGTGAAAATGATTAAATTTTTACCAAAGTTTCCAAATATATTTGCGTTTGTTTGCTTAATGATAAATGGTGCACATCATTTGTTCATTCCGTCTTGTTGTTATTTCACATATATTTTGCATCTTGTCGTCAAAATTAGTTGCTTTTGCTGAACTTAATGCCAGTCTTTGAAAATGCGTTGTTTTACCCTGTTGTGTACATAAGATAAACTGCAAACATATATACATATTTTTGAAGTTTGGTATATTACCCCACATTCAAAAATTATTAAAATCTAAGAATAAAAGTTAAAAAATTATAAAAACTATTACAATATTAACATAAGTATTAAACGTATCAACATTACAAATTACAAAATAAATAAAACTAAGTAGACTAGGGATGATACTGATACCAATAGGGGTTCCAAGCATAACCATAGGTGCTATAGAATGCTTTGGCAGGGTTATACGTAGGATACGGTGGTTGCATCTCTATAGACCAGGGAGGGAATATGGGTTTTGGTGTAGGAATATAGTTTCTACCTATATGTTGGCAATGAGCTATGATTTGGTTTTGATGAACTTGCCAATCTTCAAATGCTCTTTGTCTAGCATTTTCGTACTCCTGTGAAGCTATAAACCTTTGCATTTCTTGCATTTCATTTCCCCCCTCCTACATTACCTTGCTGTTGGTTTCTCTCAACCTGTGGATGTCTACCATGGTATTGTACTGCGACGTTATTTCGCCTCTTCAAAACTTTCGCACCATGGTATACATTTAAACCTATTGTATCGCGGGGTTCTGGTTCTTCTACTAATAATCCCCCCCGACTTATATCCACACCGAGATATTCAGCAATCAAAGTAATAAAAATACCACCTCCTATTATGCTATGCGGTCTCATCCCCCTAACCATAGCTGATAAATAATAACCCACACAATAAGGTATACTTACAGCGCTTTGTGGGTCTCGAATACACATATGGTAAAACAAATCCTGTTCATTTACCTTTTCCTTGTTCTTACCTCTTTGTGTAATCGAATTAGCTAAAAACCTATGAATTAGTCTTAATTCAGCTCTATCTATATCCAAATAAGAGTAATTTCCCCCTTTGAATCGGTGATGGCTTGTCATTTGACTCCACACACCGTGTGTATCAAAATTTTCATCTATCTTTCTACCATTTAGTATCAACCCTCTACAATCGGCAGATGCTAACTCCTCAGGCGTATATATACGTAAAGCCTGAGCCATGTCTAGTAAAGACATGTGGCGCATCGAACCTCCTAACAAAAATCTAATAAAAGATCGATCGGTTAAACTAGCTACCCGATCATTTAATTCTATACTACACAACAATTCTTCACACCATACTTTATATACAGGTCTACGCATGGTGAATAAACGTACCCAGTCATTAAAAGTAGAATTACCATACCTCTGTGCAAGTAATTCCCTAATTGGCCCGGCCAATTCTACAGCTTCTAAGGGTCCCCATTCTATGACCCTAGGTACCTCAACAACTTTAGAATGAAGAGTATGCAAACTCCTTTGATACTTTGGATAATCTATCCAAAGTCTGTCAAATCTCAGGTTCGGATGCAAATCTTCCAAGTGCATATCAGAAAATGTCATGACTGGATGAGGTATATCTTGCTTGTAGTAGTTATCCACCTCCTGTTGTTCCGCATTCTCAGCAGGAGCATTGCGAGCTTGGGATGAAGATTCACCCCTTTCATTCTGCAAAACACATCAAACACAATTTTTTGTGCATCCAAATATGCATTAGTGTAGGCAAAATCATCAATCAAAATAATTACAATGACATGATCAATTTATATCAAACTTAAGATCATTTTCATATTTTTATCAAATCTACACTTTTTCAAATAAGCATATACGAAAATGTTTGCCAAGTTCATAAGCATTCAACTCAAATAACATGTCAAAATGATCATTACTAGCAATTAAACAAGTTTCAAATGGCATTATCTCTCAAAAATCAAGTTCATGAATTTTAGACTTGAAAAAGTCCACTTTAATTCTCAAAATCATGTTTAGGCTCAAAGTTTGGATCATTTAACTACCTAAACATGTTACACTACTTAATTTAGCAACAATTCATGACAAAAATTGGCCAGAACCTGTTTATATCAAAAAGCCCCAAATTTGCTCAAGAACACAAACCCTAGATTACTCTAAATTTGAAGTTTAAGGCTTCTAATCATGTTAAATAGCATCAATCTAGGTTATACAAGCATAATACATAAACAATTTAAGAATAATTACACTAAAAAGCATCAAAATCAAATTGGGGAAAAAATTGCTCAAGAACACTAATTTTCGGATTAAATGGTGTTTAGGTGTAGAAATTTACCGTTTTTCTTGAGTAATTCCTTGATAGCATCCTTCTCAACATGATTTTAGTAAAAGATTTGATGATTAACGGTTAAAAATTGTGATTTTGGAGTTTTTTTTCCGGGTTTTTTGGGAGTATTTTCGCAGTGTTTTTTTTTTCTGTGTTGGGACCGATCAGTTCGATCAGTATATATTTTTTTCTGGATTTTTCATCCTCCGCGAGTTGCGGGGTTTAAAGCTTCAAACTCCGCGACTCGCGGAGTTTATATATATATATATATATATATATATATATATATATATATATATATATATATATATATATATATATATATTTAACATCTTATACTAATTAAAACAATTAAGTAATTAATTTTAAAATTTTGTTTCCTTTGTTATTTTGGACGAGGTCGTTTCGGATCGATGTCCTAGTCCGTTCCTCGACAAAATTTTAAAATTTGTCTTTTTGTAGCGATTGTTTTTTAAAAGCTAAGATTTTTGGGTTTTTTAATGTTTTTGACATACTTTAATTCAATAAGATTAAAAATAATGATAATAAAAGTTCTCGTCCCTCCCTTGGGTAAAGCAATTTCGGTTCAAAGACCTAGTCTTCAACTTACGACGAATTTTAAAAATCATATTTTTAACTTAATGAGATAAAGTAAATTTTTATTTTTAAATTCACACAACTTAAATATAAAATTCAAAATTAATATTAAAAATTCACACCAAACTTAAAATTTGAAATGCATAAAATTAAAAATTCATATTTTAAAAATTAAAAATTCACACCAAACTTAATTTAAAAATTCATATTATAAATTCACACCAAAGTTATATTAATTTTTCAAATATTTACAATTTTAAATATATTGATTTTACAAAGTTTACAATATTAATTTAAGATTTATATATTAATTTTAAAAACATGGTAAAAATAAAATTAAAAATCTTGTTGGCTTTTTATCCCACTTTTATCAATCAAATATTATCAAAAATATGCGCCCCTCTTTTCGGTAAAGTAATTTCGGTTCCAAGACCTAATTTAACTCATGACGAATTTTTGAAATATTTTGGGTTGATTGATTAAAGATATTTATACCTTAAGAATAAACGTTAAATTTCGCAGTGATGTAATAAATTTTTGAATGATATCAATAATTTCGGTCGCCAAACCTAATTTTATTCAATACCAATTTAATACTTTATAGCAAACAAATTAGCGTTTATTATCAAAAGGTTAAAAATAAAAAAAAAATAAAAACAAAAACTGTACAGACATACCTGTGAAATAGATTTCTTAGTTATATGATCTATCCCATTCATAAGATAGTCGGTTTAATTGGTTTTCCATGGCTACATAGGCGTAACCTCGAGCATTCAGTGTCTTTTCTTCTAAACATATGAACGGTCCGTCTCTGCATAAAGTAACAAATTCGGTGTTTGAATAGGTTTGATTATTTGAACATTTACCTCCATGTGACCATTTTCCGCATTTATGACATCTTTCTAGGTGTCGTGCTCTTCTTTTCGCTGCGGATTTTGATTTTCCTTTACCAAATTGTAACTTATTATCTTCGCATCTGGATTCTTTTCTAACTCCGTCCATTCTTTCTCTGATTACTGATACTATTTCACTCGGTAGTGTGTCATTATTACGTTTAGTGATCAAAGCGTGTAGCATTAGACCATGGTTTAGTTCACAGGCAGTCTTCATTTCCTAAAAAAAATAAAAATTCAGAATGGGGGGAGAAGACTAGTTCTTTAGGGTCTGCTAGGGAAAGACCATTCGGGTTCCATTTTCGAGAACTACACAAAAACAGACAATCTAACTCTAACAGAAATACATATTATCCTTTAAAGACTTGATTCTCCCCGCACTTAGTTAGCTGTGGTGTCGAAATTGTGATTAACTTCGTTGTCGACTTCCATCGGACTATCTATATAGTGTTTAACTCTGTGACCATTAACTTTAAATTCAATCCCATTTGAATTTATTAATTCTATCGTTCCGTATGGGAAAACTCTTTTGACTATGAATGGTCCAGACCATCTTGATTTCAATTTTCCAGGAAATAGCTTGAATCGTGAATTGAAAAGAAGAACTCTGTCTCCTTCCTTAAATTCTTTTGAACTTCTGATTCTTTTATCATGCCATTTCTTCGTTCTTTCTTTATAGATTAACGAATTTTCGTATGCTTCATGTCTTAATTCTTCTAATTCGTTTAGTTGACTTAATCATAGACGTTCGGCTTCATGTAAATCAAGATTACATGTCTTCAAAGCCCAAAATGATTTGTGTTCAATTTCTACTGGAAGATGACATGCTTTTCCATAAATAAGTCTAAAAGGTGTGGTTCCAATTGGAGTTTTGTAGGCTGTTCTAAAAGCCCAGAGTGCATCCTCCAATTTAATGGACCATTCCTTCGGATTTGATCCTACGGTTTTCTCTAGAATACGTTTTAAAGCTCGGTTGGTATTTTCAACTTGTCCACTTGTTTGTGGATGATATGGGTACTCCATATCTTTTAAGAACTTTCTCAAGTTGATTATTACAGAAATGAGTACCCCGATCACTTATTAAAGCTTTCGGTGTTCCAAACCTTGCAAAAAGACGTTTTAAAAAGTTGACTACAACTCGTGCATCGTTAGTTGGGAGAGCTTGTGCTTCTGCCCATTTAGATACATAATCAATGGCTACGAGTATATATAGATTATTATGAGATTTTGGAAATGGACCCATAAAGTCAATACCCCAAATGTCAAATACTTCACATACTTGGATGACATTTTGTGGCATTTCATCACGTTGACTTATTTTTCCGGCCCTTTGACAAGCATCACAGGATTTGCAAAGAAGGTGTGCGTCTTTGTAAATTGTAGGCCAATAGAATCCAGCATCATAAACTTTTCTTGCTGTTAGTTGAGGCCCATAATGCCCTCCTGTTGGTCCTGTGTGACAATGGTTTAATATTTTACTAGCTTCATCTCCAAATACACATCGGCGTATTATTCCATCGGGACAACTTTTAAACAGGTGTGGATCTTCCCAAAAATAGTGTTTTATATCACTGAAGAATTTCTTTCGTTTTTGGTATGATAATCCTTTTTCAAGGAATCCACATACTAAATAGTTTGCATAGTCTGCAAACCATGGAATTTATTTATAATCTATCTTCAATAGATATTCATCAGGAAAGTTGTCTTGTATGGCCGATTCATTTTGAACTTCTAACTCAGAATTTTCAAGACGAGAAAGATGATCAGCGGCGAGATTTTCTGCTCCTCTTTTATCTCGGATTTCAATATCAAACTCTTGTAAGAGTAAGATCCAACGGATTAATCTTGGTTTAGCATCTTGTTTTGAAAATAGGTATCTAAGAGCAGAATGATCGGTATAGACCACCGTTTTAGCTAGAACGAGATATGAACGAAATTTGTCAAAAGCAAAGACAATAGCAAGGAGTTCTTTTTCAGTAGTTGTGTAATTTGTTTGTGCTCCTTGTAACGTCTTACTAGCATAATATATAGGTTGAAATCGTTTTTCAATCCTTTGTCCTAAAACGGCTCCCATTGCAAAATCACTTGCATCGCACATTAGTTCAAATGGTAGATTCCAATTTGGTGTTATCATGATCGGCGCATTAGTGAGTTTCTTTTTAAGAATATTAAAAGATTTGATACACTCATCTGAAAAGATGAATGGAGCATCCTTTTCTAGGAGTTTATTCATAGGAGTGGCAATTTTAGAAAAATCTTTTATGAAACGTCGGTAAAAACCGGCATGCCCTAGAAAACTCCTAACTCCTCTAACATTGGTGGGATGTGGAAGTTTAGCAATTACATCTACTTTAGCTCTATCCACTTCAATTCCTTCTTTTGAAATTTTATGTCCAAGAACGATGCCTTCTTTAACCATGAAATGACATTTCTCCCAATTAAGTACTAGATTTGATTGTTCGCATCTAATAAGCATTCGTTCCAGATTAACTAGACATGATTCAAATGTATCATCGAAGACTGAAAAGTCATCCAAGAAAACTTCCATGCATTCTTCTATCATGTCATGAAAAATCGCCATCATACACCTTTGAAAGGTTGCAGGGGCGTTGCAAAGTCCAAATGGCATGCGTTTGTAAGCAAAAGTACCATAAGGGCACGTGAATGTGGTTTTCTCTTGATCTTCGGGTGCTATTGGAATTTGAAAATATCCGGAAAATCCATCTAGAAAACAATAGTAACTATTTCCTGCTAATCTTTCCAACATTTGATCTATGAAAGGTAAGGGAAAGTGATCTTTTCTGGTGGCGTCATTTAATTTTCTATAATCAATACACACACGCCATCCTGTTACAGTCCTAGTAGGAATAAGCTCATTTTTCTCATTTGTAATGACAGTCATGCCACCCTTCTTAGGCACGCATTGTACTGGGCTTACCCATGGACTATCAGAAATTGGATAAATTAGACCTGCATCTAGCAGTTTAATAATCTCTTTTTTAACTACATCTTGCATATTAGGATTTAGTCTTCGTTGGCGTTGCACATACGTTTTATGACCTTCTTCCATAAGGATTTTATGTGTGCAATACGAAGGACTTATTCCTTTAATATCATGAATCTTCCATGCAATGGCTGGTTTATGAGCTTTCAACACAGAAATGAGTTGTGATTTCTCATTTTCAGTAAGAGAAGACGATATTATTACAGGTAATTCAGATTCACCATGTAAATAAGCGTATTCCAAATGGTTTGGAAGTGGCTTTAACTCTAATTTCGGAGGTTCTTCTATCGATGATTTGTATCGATATCTGTCTTCTTCTTTTAGCATTTGAATTTCTTCTGTTGTTGGTTCATATCCATTAGCTATAAGTGTAGCTAACATTTCAGCTTCATCAATTGGTTCATTACCTTCTCCTAAAGAACATTCTCCTGTTCCTTGTAATTCTGGAAATTCTTCTAATAATTCTGCATGTGCATCTATAGTTTGAATATAATAACATGTATCATCTGCAGATTGTGGTTGTTGCATTGCTCTATCAACAGAAAAGGTAACACTCTCATCCTCTATACTTAGGGTCAATTTCTTACCGAACACGTCTATCATTGCTTTAGCCGTGTTTAAGAATGGTCTTCCTAATATGAGAGGAACTTGAGAATCTTCTTCCATGTCCAAAACAACAAAGTCTACTGGAAATACTAAAGTACCAACTTTAACTAGCATGTTCTCCATTATCCCTCTAGGATATTTTATTGATCTATCGGCTAGTTGTATGCTTATTCTGGTTGGTTTCAATTCTCCAAGGTCTAATTTAGCGTATAGTGAATACGGCATTAGATTTATACTAGCACCTAAGTCTGCCAATGCTTCTATTGAACTAAGACTACCCAGAAAACATGGAATTGTGAAACTTCCTGGATCAGATAGTTTTTCTGGTATCTTATTCAACAGCACTGCTGAACAATTAGCATTCATAGTAACAGCCGAGAGTTCTTCCATTTTCTTTCTATTTGAGATTAGATCTTTCAAGAATTTAGCATATCTAGGCATTCCTGAAATCACATCAATGAAAGGAAGATTTACATTTATCTGTTTAAACATATCCAAGAATTTGGATTGCTCGGCTTCAAGTTTCTCTTTCTTCATTTTACTCGGGTAAGGAAGTGGTGGTTGGTATGGTTTAACATAAGGTTTAGCCTTAACTGTGTTATCTTCATTAACCTTTTCAACTACCGGTTCTTTTTCCTTATCTTGATCAGGTTGTGGTTCTTATGGAGTAGGAATAGTTTCATCAGAAGTTACAGGTATTTCAGGTGGTTTAAGTGTTGTACCACTTCTTGTGGTAATAGCTTTAGCTGTTTCATTCCGGGGGTTAGCATTTGTATCACTAGGTAGACTTCCCGGTTTTCTTTCACCTATTAACCTTGCTAGGTTACTTACTTCTTGTTCCAGATTTTGAATAGAAGTTTGTTGATTTCTAAATGCTTGAGCATTTTGTTCATTAGTTTGTTTTTGAGATGTGAAAAACTGCGTTTGAGTTTCAACTAGCTTTGTCATCATATCTTCTAAATTCGGCTTTTTATCATCGGTTTGTTGTGGTGGTTTGTTTTGAAAATTAGGTCTTTGCTGGTTGTAAGTATTATTGGATACTTGTTGATTGCTAGGACCTTGTTGGTTGTTGTATGGAATATTTCAGTTATAATTCTGGTTTTGATTGTAAATCGGTCTTGGCGGTTGATAATTATTCTGATAATTATTTCTAGGCCTTTGGTTTATGTATGAAATATTCTCTCTTTGTTCCATTGTTAATTCAATACTGAGACAATCTTTTGTCAAATGTGGTCCTCCACACTGCTCACAACTAATTCGTATTGAGTGAATATCTTTAGTCATCTTTTCCATTCGTCTCTCGACAGCATCTATCTTTGCGGAAATGGAATCTAAGTCATGGCTAGAATCGGCTCTAGCTGCTTTAGATGATCTAACGATATCTTTTTCTTGGTGCCACTCATGTGAGTGGGAAGCAGTGTTATCAATAATTTTGTAAGCATCAGTTTCGGTTTTCTTCATAATAGAACCACCAGCTGCTATATCTATGTCTTTCCTTGTAGTGATGTCGCATCCTTGGTAAAATATTTGTACTATTTGACAGGTGTCTAAACCATGTTGCGGACATCCTCTTAATAACTTTCCATATCTTGTCCACGCCTCATATAGAGTTTCATTTGGTTTCTGTGTGAACGTAACAATTTTTGCTTGAGGTCTTACGGCTTTAGATGCAGGAAAGAATTGTTTAAGAAATTTTTCAACTAAAACATCCCATGTATCAATCGCCCCTTCAGGTAACGATTTCAACCAATCTTTGGCTTCTCCCTTTAAAGTCCAGGGAAATAACATGAGATATATCTGTTCATCCTCCACTTCTCGGATTTTAAATAGTGTGCAGATCCTATTAAAGGTACGTAGATGTTCATTTGGATCTTCCTTCGGCGCACCACTAAATTGGCATTGATTAGTCACCATGTGTAGAATTTGTCCTTTGATTTCATAATCTGGTGCATTAATGTCTGGATGAGTAATTGCGTGACCTTGGCCAGTGCGTTTAGCTCTCATTCGGTCTTTCATACTTAAAGGTTCCAGATTCTCCATAATTGAATTTGTTGAATCGGAATCACTAGAGGATTCTGATTTTATGGTTCGTTCCTCAACAATCTCTGTTTGAATGATTGGTGGTTCCGGAGGAAAGTTTAGTGGTTCAGGATCTACGAATCGTTCCTGAATATTCTCCGGATTCTCAATTGTGAGGTCGGGTTCAAAAAATGGATTATCGGAAATTTGAACTGGAGTATTTGGTCGACTGGATGACGATTCTAAAGAAAAATCAACGGCAGTAATATTTGCTAAATGTCTTGATCTAGTTACAGGTGGTGAACGTACAAAAGGTGGTGAACGTCTTGCTCGGTGCATTCACTGAATATCCTATTAGTTTTTAAAAGGAAAGAAAAATTATAATAACTTATCCAATCAATAGACTTTTCTGATTTTGCCCACGTTTCGAATAGCCAAAAGATGCAGCAGAGGGGCCGGATTCGTTTGGTCTCAATATAATTGAGGACTGTTTGGCTCCAATAACCCGGTCCACATACAAATCTAACTATTACTACGAACCAGAAAATTTTGATGTCTATCAATTTAACCACTTAAAATAAATTTTCGTAATTTTAAGAAAATTTAGATAAGAAGTAGAATAAAAATCTATGTCCTAAAACTAGAATAGCGAGAAATAAGAAAGAAAAAGAGTTCGTCGAAAAAGGTCAAAAAAGAAAAATGGTTGAAAAATAAAAGGTGACGGAAAAATAAAAGAAACTTATAAAACTTAAAAATACTTGACTAACCTAACCTTATTACTACAACTAACTTAAAATTATAATCGCAAATTGAGATTACTAATTGGAATGATAATTGATACATAGGTAAAAGTCGTCTAAAAATATTAAAGCTTACAGGAAAAACTAAATCCTAAATGGAAATAACTTAAAAAGAAACTAAAACTTAAAAAGGTGTCGTAAAATTCTAAAGCACCTAAATCTTAGTCTAAAGAAAAAGTACTTAAGGAATTATACGGCAAAGCCTAAAAATCTAGAAGTAAAAATAACTATGGCAAAAACTAAGTTTAAAACTAAATATGAGCTAAATATACAAATATTACGCTAAAACAATTAAAAAAAAAGGGACAAAATATAAAAATATACAAAACGTTGTAAAAAGTACAATTTTTATAAAAATATTATTTTTATATTATTTATTTAATAAAACTACTAATTTTACAAATTAATTAAACTAATTAAACTAAATACATAAATTAATTAAAACTTAAATTAAATACTAAATTAATTAAATATTTAACCCTAATTACAAATTAATTAATAATAATTAATAATACTCCGTATTTAATGTAGATTAGGGTTCTGTGTGGCCCGTGTCAGACGGCTCTGCGACTTGCGGTATTCATAGCATCAAACTCCGCGACTCGCGGGGTTCCAGAATTCAACTGACATGTTATTTAATATTCGACGCGTTTTTTTTTATTTTCTGTTTTATATTTTTCCGTTTTATAATCTAAAATTTATATATAATAAAAACTTATATTTTAAAAACTAGAATAAAAATGGAACTACTTTATAATTTTAAAAATAAAAATCTTAAAGATAGATTTATATATATATATATATATATATTTTTTCGATTTTATATTTATAAAATATATTTATAAAATAAATTAAATAAAACTTATATTTTTACAAACTAAAGAAACTTTATAAAACTTAAATATTTAACAAAATCTTAAAAATACTTATATTTTTGTTTTTCTTTTTATATTTTCGAATATTTAAAACGTATTTTTATAAAAACGAATTTTAATAAAAGTAAACTAAAAATCTTTTTTTCTTCTTATATTAGCGTTGCGCTTCCGGCTTTTAAGAGTTCCCCGGCAGCGGCGCCAAAAATAACTTGATGTTTTAGCAGAGTAGTATATAAAATAACTTATATTTTTACAGGAATTACTATTAAATACGATACAATTTTACACAAGATATTTATTTATTTAGAGAATGGATATACTTAAACCTTGCTACAACACTTATAGGCAGTGTACCTAATCGTACAGTAGTGTAGTTTTTAGTAAGTCCGGTTCGTTCCACAGGGAATCTTTTTAAACAAAGCTTAACGCTATATTAGTTTACTTTTATAAAAATACAGATATATATATATATAAGTAATATTATTATTATAAAGGGGGGTTTTTACCGTTTAATGACCGGTTTGTCGATTTTAAAACTTTAGTCGCAGTTAAAACCAAATGTAAAATAATAAATATAAATACAAGACTTAAATTAAAGCGTAAAGTAAATAACGATAATGAAATTGCGAATAATAAAAGTGCGATAAAATAAACTTGCGATAATTAAAAAGTACGCTAATTAAAAGTGCAATTAAATAAAATAACAATAAAAATGCGATAATTAGAAATGCAATTAAATATAAAATAAAGGAAATTAAATATGAAATAAAAGAATTATGCTTATTTAAACTTCCGTAATCATGATGTTTGACGTGTTGATTTTAGTTTTATGCCCATGGATTAATTGTCCTTTGTCCTGGATTATTTAATATGTCCATACGGATTTTTCCATAATAGTCCATCAGTCATAAATATAAAGAGCGAAAGCCTTCGTCAAATTATTCTTATTCCCGAAGTCAAATATTCCAACTAATTGGGGATTCGAATTGTAACAAGGTTTTAATACTTTGTTTAATGAATACACCAGGTTATCGACTGCGTGTAAACCAAGGTTTTACTACTTTGTTAACAATTACACCAATTATCCTTGAATGTAATTCACCCCTGTTTCAACAAGTCTATTAACTATTAATCCAGTTCCGTGTCCGGTAAAATGAATAATTATTGGTATTTATAGATGTCCCGCCCACCGTACCCAGTCAAGCGTATGTGGTTATATATAAATACGTCGAATTATAAGTTTGTATATTAAATTAACAAGGTATTGTTTAATTAATATAAAACCCATTAATAACCCATAGTCTAATTTCCACAAGTGTCGTTCTTTTATCCAAACCCCAATTATGGTACAAAGCCCAATTACCCAATTTTAGTAATTAGCCCAACATCATGATTACTTCGTTTAAATAAGCATAATAATAACTTAGCTACGAGACATTAATGTAAAAAGGTTGAACATAACTTACAATGATTAAAAATAGCGTAGCGTTACACGGACAGAATTTCGACTTACACCCTTACAACATTCGCTAACATACCCTTATTATTAGAATTAAAATTAAAATTAAAATTAAAATTATAATATATATATATATATATATATATATATATATATATATATATATATATATATATAATACGTTTATGAGAGAAGAAGAAAAAAAGATGATTTTTACGATCAGAATGCGCGAGCTTTATAGGGAGTTTCAGAATTTAGGGCTCCGCGACTCGCGGCATTTTTTGCCTTCAAACTCCGCGAGTCACGGAGTTTGCTTTTACAGCTCACACAAGTTTGGCTCTTTGTTTACCGACGGATTTATAAATAAATATAATATATTAAATAATTATAAGAATTATTTAAATATTATATTATATTTATGTGCATAGTTGACTTGTAATTTTAGTCCGTTGCGTCGAGCGTTGAGAGTTGACTCATGTCCTGGTTCCGAATTTTCGAACGTCCTTGCGTACAATTTAATATCTTGTACTTTGCGTTTTGAATCTTGTACTCTTGTAATTTCGAGACGTTTCTTATCAATAATTGGAACCTCTTTGATTGTATTTTGTACTTTTGAGCTTTTTGGTCGTTTGCGTCTTCAATTCGTCGAATCTGTCTTTTGTCTTCACCTTTTATTATTTAAACGAATATCACTTTTAAATAGAACAATTGCAACTAAAAGCTTGTCTTTCTTGAGGAATAATGCTATGAAATATATGTTCGTTTTTAGCATTATCAAATATTCCCACACTTGAGCGTTGCTTGTCCTCAAGCAATATCGTCTTGAAATACTAGAATCACTTCTTTATTCTTCACACTTTGTACATCAGTGATTTCTATACGGCGATATAAACAATGGTAGTAACGATATGGTTTACAGTCCCACATGACTATAAAAATTTAGATCCATTAAGGAAATTGGATCTTTATGAAAACATTTGATCTTTTGAAAATTAAATCTAGTTTTTACCCTAGATAAGTTTTCCGGAATAACCCTTTACCGGTGTTTGCAAAATATTTTTGTGGGTTTGGTGGGTTTCAGATTTGAAAATTTTAGCTCAAAACTTGCGGTTTTGTGTTACCCACTTGCTAACCTTGTATTTGGAAAGCAACACGTCCAGTTTACTTGTCCCGTATATTACCTTTCGGTAAACTACCGTCCGGTTGTAAAGGAAAGCGTTGAACAAGCAACTGTTAAGGCAATGTCCCCTGACATGCTTTTAATTATGGTCTATAACGTTTCGGACGCAATTACTATCCTTGGTAGGAGCAATAGTAAAGCTCACCCTTATAATTTTTCGGTCTGGCACAAGGTCCTGTCTTTGACCACTATGCAACCACCGTTCTTACGGTTGACACCCGATTTTGTTCAGGTGACCTAATGAATTCTAGGTGAATTCCTAGGATTTTACGTTTAATGGTAATGAACGCATTGAAAATAGGGTTTTCAGAAAACAAATCGGTTTGTAATTTTGATCAAAATATTTTCTCGTTAAAGCTCGAGTTTAGATATCATTGAATTCCATGAGTTTGTAATTCTCAATCTTTAAGGTCAATCTCAAGGATTGAGTAATATCAGGCTTAAAAGCTGATTTTTGATCTTTTAAGGAGATTATCCTTTCTGGGGATCTGATTCATTAGTCTTATCCAGGTAATTTGCATGGTGCCCCCCCATTTTACGAGATAAATCCTTCTCATAGTTAGGATAAATCTGACCACTTGGCGACCCTGTTTAATGCTGAGGTCCGTGGATTTCCTGCTGATTTTAGTGATGACTTTTCTAGGTTTTTCGTCAACCTACAGCTGGTCTGGACGACAACTTCATGACCTAAATCAAGAAGCGCGTGTCTTTTTCGGAAGACTTTACTTCCTTTTAATGATGGAATTGATTCATCGTGTAGATCCATCTTTCTTTTCTTTCATCGGGTAAAACAGTTTAGTTTAGTCCAAAGCAAAAGTATTTTCAGTTATTTGTTACAGATATATGTGACATATGTTTAAGATAACTTGGTAAATTTTCCCACACTTGGCTTTTATTTTCCTTTTTATCGTCCTCTATTCCATTTTAAATGAATTTTAACATTTTGGTTTGTTTCTCAATTTATGTCCTTTCTGAGGTAACAATAATTTCGGTGTTAAAACCTAGTTTTATCGTTCATAAATATGTATAAACATGATTTTGAGTTCATTTAATTAAAAATTTTTACTAGAATTGGGTAGTCAGTATATAAGACTAGGGCTGTTCTTTATTATCAGAGAGCACTAGATTCTAATACAACTACTGCTTTACTAGTATTTTTAATGGTAACCAAGTGTTTAAGATAAAAATTTTAAAATCCGAAAGAATTTAACCCCTTCCCACACTTAAGATCTTGCAATGCCCTCATTTGCAAGAAATCAGTAACAATTTAAATTATTGAGGGTGATTTGTGTGAAAATGATTAAATTTTTACCAAAGTTTCCAAATATATTGGCGTTTGTTTGCTGAATGATAAATGGTGCACATCATTTGTTCATTCCGTCTTGTTGTTATTTCACATATATTTTGCATCTTGTCGTCAAAATTAGTTGCTTTTGCTGAACTTAATGCCAGTCTTTGAAAATGCGTTGTTTTACCCTGTTGTGTACATAAGATAAACTGCAAACATATATACATATTTTTGAAGTTTGGTATATTACCCCACATTCAAAAATTATTAAAATCTAAGAATAAAAGTTAGAAAATTATAAAAACTATTACAATATTAACATAAGTATTAAACGTATCAACATTACAAATTACAAAATAAATAAAACTAAGTAGACTAGGGATGATACTGATACCAATAGGGGTTCCAAGCATAACCATAGGTGCTATAGAATGCTTCGGCAGGGTTATACGTAGGATACGATGGTTGCATCTCTATAGACCAGGGAGGGAATATGGGTTTTGGTGTAGGAATATAGTTTCTACCTATATGTTGGCAATGAGCTATGATTTGGTTTTGATGAACTTGCCAATCTTCAAATGCTCTTTGTCTAGCATTTTCGTACTCATGTGAAGCTATAAACCTTTGCATTTCTTGCATCTCATTTCCCCCTCCTACATTACCTTGCTGTTGGTTTCTCTCAACCTGTGGATGTCTACCATGGTATTGTACTACGGCGTTATTTCGCCTCTTCAAAACTTTCGCCCCATGGTATACATTTAAACCTATAGTATCGCGGGGTTCTGGTTCTTCGACTAATAATCCCCCCCGAATTATATCCACACCGAGATATTCAGCAATAAAAGTAATAAAAATACCACCTCCTATTATGCTATGCGGTCTCATCCCCCTAACCATAGTTGATAAATAATAACCCACACAATAAGGTATACTTACAGCGCTTTGTGAGTCTCGAATACACATATGGTAAAACAAATCCTGTTCATTTACCTTTTCCTTGTTCTTACCTCTTTGTGTAATCGAATTAGCTAAAAACCTATGAATTAGTCTTAATTCAGCTCTATCTATATCCAAATAAGAGTAATTTCCCCCTTTGAATCGGTGATGGCTTGTCATTTGACTCCACACACCGTGTGTATCAAAATTTTCATCTATCTTTCTACCATTTAGTATCAACCCTCTACAATCGGAAGATGCTAACTCCTCAGGCGTATATATACGTAAAGCCTGAGCCATGTCTAGTAAAGACATGTGGCGCATCGAACCTCCTAACAAAAATCTAATAAAAGATCGATCAGTTAAACTAGCTACCCGATCATTTAATTCTATACTACACAACAATTCTTCACACCATACTTTATATACAGGTCTACGCATGGTGAATAAATGTACCCAGTCATTAAAAGTAGAATTACCATACCTCTGTGCAAGTAATTCCCTAATTGGCCCGGCCAATTCTACAGCTTCTAAGGGTCCCCATTCTATGACCCTAGGTACCTCAACAACTTTAGAATGAAGAGTATGCAAACCCCTTTGATACTTTGGATAATCTATCCAAAGTCTGTCAAATCTCAGGTTCGGATGCAAATCTTCCAAGTGCATATCAGAAAATGTCATGACTGGATGAGGTATATCTTGCTTGTAGTAGTTATCCACCTCCTGTTGTTCCGCATTCTTAGCAGGAGCATTGCGAGCTTGGGATGAAGATTCACCCCTTTCAGTCTGCAAAACACATCAAACACAATTTTTTGTGCATCCAAATATGCATTAGTGTAGGCAAAATCATCAATCAAAATAATTACAATGACATGATCAATTTATATCAAACTTAAGCTCATTTTCATATTTTTATCAAATCTACACTTTTTCTAATAAGCATATACGAAAATGTTTGCCAAGTTCATAAGCATTCAACTCAAATAACATGTCAAAATGATCATTACTAGCAATTAAACAAGTTTCAAATGGCATTATCTCTCAAAAATCAAGTTCATGAATTTTAGACTTGAAAAAGTCCACTTTAATTCTCAAAATCATGTTTAGGCTCAAAGTTTGGATCATTTAACTACCTAAACATGTTACACTACTTAATTTAGCAACAATTCATGACAAAAATCGGCCATAACCTGTTTATATCAAAAAGCCCCAAATTTGCTCAAGAACACAAACCCTAGATTACTCTAAATTTGAAGTTTAAGGCTTCTAATCATGTTAAATAGCATCAATCTAGGTTATACAAGCATAATACATAAACAATTTAAGAATAATTACACTAAAAAGCATCAAAATCAAATTGGGGAAAAAATTGCTCAAGAACACTAATTTTCGGATTAAATGGTGTTTAGGTGTAGAAATTTACCGTTTTTCTTGAGTAATTCCTTGATAGCATCCTTCTCAAGAACACTAATTTTTGGTCGTTTGCGTCTTCAATTCGTCGAATCTGTCTTTTGTCTTCACCTTTTATTATTTAAACGAATATCACTTTTAAATAGAACAATTGCAACTAAAAGCTTGTCTTTCTTGAGGAATAATGCTATGAAATATATGTTCGTTTTTAGCATTATCACTCATTTATGGAAAAGCGTGTCATTTGCCGGTTGAAGTAGAGCATAAGGCGTATTGGGCACTTAAACAGTGTAATACCGACCTTAATGAAGCGGGGGAACATCGGTTTTTAAAAATTCATGAACTTGAGAAATTGCGAAACTATGCTTATGAGAATTCGCGCATTTATAAGGAGAAAACGAAGTTATGGCATGATGCGCGCTTGAAGATGAGAAAAGAATTTGAACCGGGCGATAAAGTTTTGTTATTTCAATCTAAGTTTAAATTCTCTGCCGGAAAGCTTCGGTCACGATGGTCCGGTCCATTCGTGGTAAAGAAAGTTTTTCCGGCCGGCACGTAGAATTATTTGATAATGAGGGGAGAAGCTTTAAGGTGAATGGTCATCAGTTAAAGTTGTATCACGAAGCATTCGACAACACCGAGAAGGAGGACCTCACCTTCTACCCGAAAGATACTTGAGCGAAGGAAAGAGTCGAGAAAATGACTCATTAAAAAATCAATTTTGTAGAGTTTGTATTTGTTAGGTAATTTGTGTGTATTTTTGCTTTAATTGGTAAGCCATGAAAAATCCAAAAACATTATAAAACCTGAAGAAAGAAAAAAAAAAGTGTCATGGAACGCGACAGACACCACCAAAACGCGATGGTTTGATCAGTCCCGCACCCCATATGCTGTCGCGTTTTAACCTATTTCATCGCTTCTGAACCACATTTGTCGCGTAACGCGATAACCTATCGCGAAACGCGACGGTTACAGCAGAACGGGGTATATGAGCGGTTTCCAGCTATTTTCATCACCACCACTTAATTGTTTTCATCTCTTACGATTTTTCTGCTCTCAATTCACCATAACCCATCACTTAAACTCGCAATTTACTCACGAATCTTCATCTAATCAACAATAACAACATGGCTAGGGTATGATTTAACATCTTCTTGCTTGTTTTTCTCTTTTTCTTATGCTTAATTTCAATCTTAACTAGGGTTTGTGTGGAAAACAAGTGTGGGGGTGTGTTTATGTGTTATTGGTTGATTTTGTTAAAGATTATGTATGCTTAACATGTTATTACTTCGATTTTTATGCCTATTGCTCTATAAATTCATTCTTTGATTTCTAGGGTTCTTCGGTATGATTAATTGGAGGTTTTGAATCTGTGAGTTAAAATGATATAATTTGTGTGTTGTATGATTGTTAGTTGCATATAATTACCATGAATTCATGTGTAGATTGTCTAGATTTTAATTTTGATTTCTAGGGTTCATGTGTAATTGGGGATTTTGACTTGGTTGACTGGGTTTGACTCAGTTTGACTTTTGGATTGTGTTTAACATGTGCTGATGATATGTATGCTTTGATTACTTTTTTTGATTGTTGATTTACTTAGTTAAAGGTACATATGTTGCTGAGAGGATGATGTTAGTGGATTGATTTGTGTTGACTTAATTTGACGTCCATGTTTTGAAATTGCTTATAAACTATGAGGATTGTCATGATGATTAATGATGTTATAGGGTTTTGTACTTATAAAAGTTGGGAAATTTGTTATAAGTGCATGATAGTTGTTGGAGTCTTATATGATTTATGCTTTTGGCATGTTTTTAAATGGCCATTGACATTTTGTGCCTTAGGTATATTTTTGAAAGAATGTAGGTTATAGCTAACGCTAAAATGTCCTTTGGGATATATCTTTTTGGATGTCATTGTGTTTGTTTTTCAGACAGGAGGACGTGGTAACGCTAGGGGTGCTTCAAGTTCCGGTACTGTAGCCGGTGCAGCTCAGGAGGTTCAACCGCAACCTCCAATTCCTCAGGCAGAATTACATGTGAATTTAAGGTTTAATGGTCGATCGGAGGTTATTAAGCAAAGAAAGGCGGATGTTCAAGAATTGATTCGGAAAGAATTTGAACCACATCAGGTGATCGATTGGAATGTTTTACAATGGGGAGGTTTATATGCTACAGTTATGGGGTATTTGCAGTTGGAATGGAGAAGTGATGTGTATACTGATTGGGTTGCTTTCTTTGGTATTCATGAAGTCGTTTACCGGGAGTTGGTTATTGAATTTTACGCTACATATGCGATGAACCTTCACCCTAAAAATGTTGATGATACAACATTTATGACTTTTCGATTGGGTGGGGTTAAAGGCTCTATGTCATTATTTCAGTTGGCTACTTGTTTGGGAATTTATACCGACGAAGAACGCACACGAGTTGGGTTTTGAGATTATCTTTGGGGTGCTGAAATGGTGGTTGATATGAATGATCCTCATGAATTCGATGCAGCAAGAGTTTGGGGGGAGATTGCTTCCGATTCTGAATGGAGCCTGAGTAACTGTGCTTGTGTTAACATCATGGATCTAGCTCTTCGTGCAATTCAACGAATGGTTTCGCATACTATTACACATCGAAGAAGTGGGAACGAGAAGGTATCTTTACCGGACCTTTGGTATGTGAACCAATTCCGAACCAAGACACCTACTTCGGTTGCTTATGGAGTGGCTTATTTTTTAAAACATCAGGGTAGTGGACTTCGTTCTGCGGGAAGCCCGATTAGAGGTGGTCACTTTATCACGAGGATTGCGTCGGTTTTTGAAATTGATCAATCGGATATGGAACGAATTGTTACTGAAGCGGTTGTGTTAGGGGAAAATGTTTTTTGAGGGGCAAGAGTAATATCTATTGAACACGGCCAGGTTATTCCATTCCGAGTACGTCGTCGTCGTCCTCGAGATGCGCGGGGGCACAAGAGGAGGATGAAGAGATGGCCGAGGGTGGTCAAGATGCGGGTCAAGGTGTCGGGGGTCAACGTTTTACAAACCGGGATTTAATGGATCAGATGCGGACCATGCAGCTTTATAATGAGGAGACCCGAGCACGCTCGGAAAGTCAAGTTGCATATGGCATCAGTGAGGTTGTGTATCATCATGACTGGCATAGACACAATATGGAGATCAATTCTCCTAATACCATTTTCACTCCATATGGTACTCGCATTCCATGGAACCCGGAGTCGACAGGTCCGTATCGGGTGTTTGATCGCACGGCAGTTCAGGCAGTTTGGGAGGATATGGTCCGACAAAGAGGAGCAGGGTCTAGTTCTCAGCATGATGAAGGTAACCAGGAAGGTCAGTTTGGTGGTGGTGCTCCATTTGGTGGGCCATATGATGGGTCGTATGGA
This sequence comes from Rutidosis leptorrhynchoides, assembly GCF_046630445.1. Lineage (NCBI taxonomy): Eukaryota > Viridiplantae > Streptophyta > Magnoliopsida > Asterales > Asteraceae > Rutidosis > Rutidosis leptorrhynchoides. The sequence goes on from NC_092339.1 coordinate 9,796,373, forward strand.
GGTTATGGCTTTTGGTGATTGGATGAGGTTGTATGGTATTTGGTGGCGTTTGTTGAGGAGGTGGTGATCGTGTGGTGACAAGAACAAAAACTTTTTAATAATTCCATTTGTTTGTTTTTTATTTTGGATGACTGTAACTTAATTAGGATGATTGTAATGGTTAGTCGTAAAACTTAATACTTTGGATGTTAAATGGGGCGTTTCGGTACCATGGTGGTACCACCCCATTAGTTATGGTTTGTGGTTATGTATGTTCTCGTTTCAGGTTCCACGGTGGTTATGCTTTAATTTTTCAAAGTCTGGCATTAAGTTCAGCACCTTACTTGATTATGATGTTTTGGTGATCGAGTGAATGCCGATGTTCTTATGCTGGCAGTAAGTTCAGCGCCATCGTGCAACGTGTTTCCGCGATCTACGGATCTAAAAATCCGGGTTTTCTTTTCTTTTCCCTTTTTCACTATTTTGTCCTCTCGAATTTATTTTTGATTATCTGATTTCATGTAAATGAGGGCATTACATGATCTTAAGTGTTGGGGGGGGGAGGGGGAGAAATTCTCGCGGATTTTGAAAGCTTTGCATGTTTTAATTGCCTAGGTGGTCAGAATTTTTAAACTTTTTAAGGTTATAATTGAGATGTTTACCCATGAGAGCGCTCGTAGTGATTAGGGTTGACTTGGAATTTTTGGTTTTGGCCGGTAAGGTTTATTAGTTTTAATCAAATTGTTAATGGTTTGTTAATTATGAATGACCTTTTTGACCATGACTTAGGAATTTTGAGTATATAAGTGCTTTAGGAAAGACAATTGATGGAAGGTGAAAGTTGTAAAAGGAGAAATGTTGGATAAATTTGGTTAAAAATGTTAAAAATTTAATCTTATTTAATCTAGTTTAGTATTTGTTTCAAAGATGACAATGCAACTTATTTGTATCAAGAAATGAAGAATAACGGTATTTAGGGCTTTAGGGTAAAATGCGAGAAAAAATGGTTAAATTAGAGATTAGGATATAAATGGCTTCATATTTTGTGTTTATGGCTTTTTAACTCTCTTAAAGAAGTGTTATACTCATAAGTGCTAGGTATGTAAGCTTGAAGGAGAAAAATCACAAATCTCTGACTCCAATGGACCCTTTAAGGGGTGGCTGTTACTGACTATGGTATGAATGGCATTGCTTTATATCATGAGTTAAAGACTTCCTACAAAAATCATTCATCATCATCGATCACATCATGATCCATCCGCTACATCATACATTGCGGGTTTTACAAATTCATAAATTGAAGACGAGGAAGACCATTCAAAGAGGGTATTATGGTGTTTATAGTAAAAAAAAAAAAAGAAAATGAAGAGAAAAGTTAAGAGATCCGAGCTTAAGTAGTAGTTTCTAAGACTCGAGCTGATAGATCCTTTGGGGTGCTAGATCACCTAACCACCTAAGACCTTTTTCCGGTTTGGGATCGGTTGGTTGAAGGTTCGCTACACGGGTCAAGGATGTTACTATCTCATGGCAAGGTGATCATCTTTAGGTAGTTTTAGTTGTAAGTACTCGTCTCATACTTATGCAGTAGTGATCATCTTTGGCTCATGATGTGGGAAATACGTAGTAGGGCTAGACCTTGGGAAGAGTTACCTTTGCGGGGTACGTTGGATAAGAGAGATGTGACCAGTATGTGGATAGCTTGCATATTTAGAAATTATCAGCATGAAATGGAATCAAGAGAGTTAGAAAGTTAAAACGGACTTCTCTACATAAACACGGGTATGAATCTATTTATAACTGGATCTCTGATTAAATTGTGAAGTATTGGTATTTGTAATAGTGCCTTAAATATTGTTAGTAGGCTATCTTGATGCGAATAAGAGTCATGTTACAAATACTAAACCTTATAACGTAAGATTGTTTTTACCATTTGTAATCGTTTTTCACCAATTGTTATCTGAATTATACCTACCTCATTAAATTAACACAAATGTAGAAGCAACCCAAGAATGCGAGGTTATTTTGACATGATGTGTAGGATTATGAATGCTTATTGGTGAGTAGTTATTGAGGTTGGAAAGTTGAGTCTTAAGGGTTGTTTGACGCAAAGAAAGAAAGGATGTTGGAAGCCTAGTGATATAATTTCTTTTTTAGGGAAGCTAAGTGAAGAATTTAGGCTTTGAGATGAAAGATTTGTAGTAAGAAATAGAGGTTTTTAACCCATTTGTCTTTACATCTCAATTCACGACCTAAAAAAAATGTTTATTGAAAAGTTGTTTTTGTTAATGGCCACTTAGGATACTGTTTTGAAATGTGTTTTAATGAAAATGGGGGGAAGAAGGGGGGTGCGTTTGATTGTTTGGTATGTTGTTTTATAATTGACAGGAATGTGAGGAAATATGCTTAATCGTGAAAAGATGAAGAGTACGAGAGCTTGTGGAGGATTGACTTGAAGGCTTGAATCTTGCGAAATTTTGTTGAAGATTATACATACAGTTATTGTTTCGAGATTGACTTGCTCGAGGACAAGCAAGGTTCAAGTGTGGGGAATTTTGATAACGCCATTTTCATACATATATTTTGGGCATTATCTTGTTCCATTTATTGGTATTTTAAAGACTTTGAATAAGATATTGGTTTATTTGAGTTTAAAATGAAGAAAATGTCAAGATATGGTTCGTTGGCTCATTATTGTTGATTTTAATGAGGATATAGCCAAAACGAAGTTAGAATTGAAGATGAACGTGCGTCGGGTGAAAAAATCAGTCTCCATCGCTTCAGGATGAGGTTTATCGCGTTTTAGTCATCATGATACGTGATGAAGTGCATCAGAACGCGACAAGGAAAAAGGGGTTAAACTGATCAATCTGTCGTGTCCCAGGTCCGTCTGTCAAGTCCTGGTTTGTCGCGTATCGTGATGGGGTTGTCGCGGATCGCGATGAATGGCGGTTCCAGCTCTATTTTTCTTGCTTCTATAAATACTCGTTTTTACCCCAGTTTATGATAGGCAATTTTTATTCCGAATTTTAGCCTACAGCAACATTAGTTACGAATTTCTTTGTCTTTCTTCATTATTTTACAAGGGTTTAAGCTACAATATCATTCTTGGTTAGTTTTGATCTTAAATTTACTTTATTTGCTTTCAATTTTAATTAAGACAATGTTCATGTTTAATTGTTCTTCTTATTTATTTGTTATTTGCTTTGCCATGAGTAGCTAAATTTCTAGTATTCACTTAGATGCATGAACCTAGGTGATGGATTGCGATCTTTTGGTTAAAAACAATTAATTTTAATTACACAATTTTATGTCTAACTAAGATCCATCGTTATTAAAGCTTGTTGATTGTTAGATCACGGAAGTTATTGATTAACTAACGACAGTTAAATTGATTAATAGCTTTTACTAGATTATTGAACGTGAATAGTTTAGGAATGCGTGAGATTTTATGAGGGACACCGATAATAAAATTAATCGTATAGTGATTGAGCTTGAAACTAGTTGCGATAATTGTGAGGTTGTAAGGGACACCAAACCAACCTAAGTTAGACTATAATCTTGAGTAATATCATTGTGAATTGATTTAGTAATTCTAGATTAACGACAGTTATACTTAGGTTGCTAGTCTTAAACTGTAGGAATCGACAGATAAATACGGTGTCACATCATTGTAATTGTTTAATTAACGGGTTTAAACAAGCAATCCTAGCCTAGGGAATTGAATCTAAGTGGATACGTTTGTCTCTTATTGAATTAAGTTTAATTATCTTTCGCATTTAATTAGTTTTACAACAAAACTCCCCTTTTAAATCTTAGAATAATTAATAGTTCAAGTTTTCAATTGCCTGCTCTCTGTGGAACGAATTGGTCAAATACTTGTTTAATTACTACACGAACTGATTATAGTTGCCTGTATTGTGTGATAATCGATAGGTATTTAGCTAATAATTTAGAGTAAGAAATTACACATCAGGTGGTGATGGTGATGGTGGTCGATACTGTACCGCAAACAATTATACAAGTAAAAAATTAAGCAAAAATGGCACATGTGTTTTATCTTTGTGTGAAGCTATTTATTTGCATGTTTGATTTTGGTAACGGAAATCTAAATATGTAAGAACAATCTTTAATCTTGAGCTATGTTGTGATAGTTGATTTTCTATCGAAGTTTACAATCGGGGTAACATATTGGCAGCACCATTATGACAATAGATATCTATAAAACAAAGTAATATGCTGGTCAACCGATTTTCCTATATGATTGGTCAATGACTTTGAGAATTATGGATGCCTAAAAGTAGCATTTCGAATTTTCGATCATGTTCACCTATATATGGACCCCGCCTGACTGGTGACAACACCATGGATGATGAAGAAAGACGATAAATCTGAGAGAATTTGCTAGCCCGTTTTGAGAAAATGAACTTAACACGATTAGTGTGATTTGAACTTCCATTAAATTTTCTTCATTAGTCTGATACATTATGAACGGCTAATTAATACTGTACCATCTTTGCTTCTGTGGAGCATTCTTAAGGAAGTTTGGGCCGTGCATTTGCACGGCCAAACACTTCCTAGTATATATACATAAGCAAAGAAAACATTAAATTATATGAACGTGTGACTATCGTATACTCAACTTAGATATAGAATTAATCGAAAGTACCTTATAATCATTTTCCTGGGAAAAAATACACCTTTAAAGCGATATGTAAAAGTGGTATAGAAACTAAATATTGATAGTTCATAAAAGTTTATCAAATGTACTGTTTATCTTTGAATTTATCTGAGTTTCCCAATCGTTTTGCGAGTCGACTAATTTCAGAGTGACAACTAGCTTAGTAAGACCAGTCACTATGGACTGTCAGGAGGAGCGCCACTCGTCGCCACCCTGTCACTATTATAGGCAGCATGTCGCCATCCGAATCGTCCTATGATCCTGCAACGGCACTCTCACGAGACAAGTGGGTCCCACATGTAATTTTAAACGGTTATAATACCGTTTGATAATTTTTTTAATAGATCAATTAATTTTTTTCCCATTAAATATACGTACACTCATAATCATTTTTCTCACTTAATACTCCATTTTAACCATTTCATCCCATTTCATACAACAAAAATGTCTCAAGCAAACAATAATGATTTTTTCAACCATATGCTCAATAAAATAATCCCGTCACCAAACAATTCGTCATCGAATCAAGCTAGCAATTCTTCACCAAGTCAAACTAATTTTTCACAATTCGCAACAAATCAAAACGCATTTTATCAGCAACAATTCATTCAATCACAACAACTACCATATACACTGCAACAACTACCATTTCACAACCCATTTTATTTAAAACAACAATCATTCACATACCAACAACAACAATTCTATTCACAACAAAAATCATTACATTCCACAACCTTTAACACAACCGACTATCGAAACCGTACCCAAAAACGAACAACCAAAAATAAAAAGAAAAGGTGAGAATAAAGTAGTTGTAAGCGAGACAAATGAACGCCCGAGACGTCAACTTATGTTTTGGACTCCGGAAGAAGAAAAAATCGTGGCGGAATGTTAGCTCGATGCTAAAGAGAATCCGCATATCGGAACCTCGCATACTCACGAATCATTTTGGAATACGGTAGTTGAAATGTCCCGTTCATATTGATTATAAACGTTTCATATTAATTAATTTCGTTGCGAGGTTTTGACCTCTATATGAGACGCTTTTCAAAGACTGCATTCGATTTTTAAAACAAACCATAACCTTTATTTTATCGATAATATAGCGTTTTCACACGACCATTACATAATGGTTTACAAAAATATTACACATCAACTTAAGTCTTCTAATGCAGTTTTAAAACAATATTATACAAGCATGCAGACTCCAATCTTGTATTTATTTAGCATGCAACAGCGGAAGCTCTTAATAATCACCTGATAATAAACATACTTTAAACGTCAACAAAAATGTTGGTGAGTTATAGGTTTAACCTATATATTTATCAGAACATAATAATAGACCACAAGATTTCATATTTCCATTTCTCATAAACAACATGCAATCTGCATAAAAATTATTCATATTATGAACACCTGGTAACTGACCTTAACAGGATGCATATAGAATATCCCCATCATTCCGGGACTCACATCGGACATGATATATTGAAGTAATAAAGCATCCGTAACTCGAATGAGGCTTGTTGGGCCAAATAGATCTATATTTAGGATTCACATCAATTGGTGGCAATTATCATAAACACCAATTCTTAGGCTACCAAGCTAAAAAGGGGCATATTCGGTTCGATAATTCAACATAGAATGTAATTTTGATCACTTGTGTCTATTTTGTAAAAATATTTATAAAACTGCATGTATTCGCATCCCAAAAATAATAGATTTTAAAAGTGGAACTATAACTCACCTTCACGTATTTTCACTTCGTCGAAAAATAAGACTTGGCCACGGGTTGATTCACGAACCTATAACAGATATATATATATATATATATATATATATATATATATATATATATATATATATATATATATATATATATATATATATATATATATATATATATATATATATATATCAAAGTATGATCGAAATATAATTATACCATATTTTATTACATTTTAACGATTTAAGTTTGTTAAGTTGACAGTCCAACATTTGTAGTCCACAAATAATTGTCCACAGATAGTAGTACAGAAATAAATCAATATATATTATCTCGAATCAATCCACGATCCAGTGCATACAAGTCTCAGACTCGATCACAACTCAAAGTATATATATTATTTTGGAATCAACTTCAACTCTGTATAGCTAACTCGATCATTACCGCATATAGAGTGTCTTTGGTTGTTCCGAATAATATATATAGATGACATCGATATGATATGTCAAAACATTGTATATGTGTCTATGGTCTATCAAGACATTTATAATACAATATAAGTTAGTTAAGTTATGGTTAGTATGGATTTGTTACAAATTTCACGTAGCTACAACAAGCAAAAATATCCAATTTTGTTTTACCCATAACTTCTTCGTTTTAAATCCGTTTTGAGTGAATCCAATTGCTATGGTTTCATAATGAACTGAAATTTATGAAACTAAACAGAAAAAGTATAAGTTTATAGTCAGAAATACAAGTTACAAGTCATTTTTGTAAGATGTAGTCATTTCAATCGAAAGAACGACGTCTTGATGACCATTTTGAAAAAAAAAACTCCCACTTTGAGTTTAACCATGATTTTTGGATATAGTTTCATGTTCATAAGAAAAATAATTTTCCCAGAAGGACAACTTTTAAATCAAAGTTTATCATAGTTTTTAATTATCTAACCCAAAACAGCCCCCGGTTTCACTACGACGGCGTATGTCCGGTTTTACGGTGCTCTTCGTGTTTCCAGGTTTTAAATCATTAAGTTAGCATATCATATAGATATAGAACATGTGTTTAGTTGATTTTAAAAGTTAAGTTAGAAGGATTAACTTTGTTTGCGAACAAGTTTAGAATTAACTAAACTATGTTCTAGTGATTACAAGTTTAAATCTTCGAATAAGATAGTTATATATATATATATATGAATCAAATGATGTTATGAACATCATTACTACCTCAATTATAGTAGGTAAACCTACTGGAAGTGACAAGAAATGATCTAGCTTCAAAGGATCTTGGATGGCTTGAAAGTTCTTGAAGTATAATCATGACACGAAAACAAGTTCAAGTAAGATTTTTACTCGAATTAAGATAGTTTATAGTTATAGAAATTGAATCAAAGTTTGAATATGAGTATTACCTTGAATAAGAAAGATAACCTACTGTAAATAACTAAGGTTTCTTGATCTTGGATGATTACTTGGAATGGATTAGAAAGCTTGGAAGTAGACTTGCAAACTTGAAAGTGTTCTTGAAGTTTTCTTGAGTAGTTGTTTTATAAGTTGATATAGGTCAGGATTTATGAGCTAGATTGATGTAGATTTTGATGAATATGATGAAGAAAACTTAGAACATCATCATAGAACTAGAGAGAGATCAAATGGATGAAATAAAATTGAAAAATGAAAGTGTATGAGAGTGTGATCAAAAACGTGAATGGCTTAGTCCATATATGCAAGTTGTAATTTGATTTTTAGTGTAATAATTGATGTCGTAGCGTGGGGTTACGAAATATACTATATTTTTAATACGGAATGCTACAAAATTTAACAAGTTTTAATTAAATATTTACAAAATGGATATACCAAAACCTTGCTACAACACAATAGGCAGTGTACCTAGTCGCGGAGTAGTATAGTTTTTAGTAAGTCCGGTTCGTTCCACAGGGAGACGGGCTTATGAAACACTTATTTTTATATAATTATATTTGTACAAAAATATATAAAGATATATATAATAATATATAAAAGTGGGGGTTTTACCGTTTAATGACCGGTTTGTCGATTTATATTTTAAGCGAAGCGTATAGTAAATGACGATATTTAAATAACAATATAAAATAAATAACAATAATTGAAATGACAATAAATAAAAGTACGAGAAAAAATGAAATAAAATATATTATGCTTATTTAAACTTCCGTAACCATGATGTTTGACGTTTTGATTTTAATTTTATGCCCATGGGTTAATTGTCCTTTGTCCTGGATTATGTAATATGTCCGTCTGGTTTTTGTCCATAACAGTCCATCAGTCATAAATATAAAATGCGAGTGCCCTCGTCAAATTATTATTATACCCGAAGTTAAATATTCCAACTAATTGGGGATTCGAATTGTAACAAGGTTTTAATACTTTGTTTAATGAATACACCAGGTTATCGACTGCGTGTAAACCAAGGTTTTACTACTTTGTTAACAATTACACCAATTACCCTTGAATGTAATTTCACCCCTGTTTTAATTATTCTAGTGGCTATTAATCCATTCCCGTGTCCGGTTAAATGAACGATTATTCGTACATATAAATACCCCGTCCATCGTGTCCGATCGAGTGTATATGGTAATTTATAGGGACGCCCAATTGTAAATCTTTATATTAACATTAACAAACTATCATTTAGTTAAACAAATATAAAGCCCATTAATAGCTCATAGTCTAATTTCCACAAGTGTCGTTCTTTTGTCCAAACCCCAATTATGGTACAAAGCCCAATTACCCATTTTAGTAATTAGCCCAACATCATGATTACTTCGGATTAAATAAGCATAATAATAACTTAAGTACGAGACATTAATTTAAAAAGAAGAACATAGCTTACATTGATTATTTATCGCGTAGTGTTACACGGACAGAGCTCCGACTTTAAAAACCCGTAAAATAACCTTTACATAACCCGAACTAATCTAATATAACACTAATCTATACTATATATATATATATATATATTTATTATCTTATGGAGTATTATTATGTATTTGTGTGTGTGTTGTTAAAAACGAACGAAAAACTGGCAATTTATAGAATGTGAGCTGATTCTGATCCTCATGCGACTCGCATGGGTTTATGCCTATTTGCCATGCGACTCGCATGGCCACCAGAATCCAGCTCAATCATTTTTGTTTTCTTGTTCGTCGACATATTTATTAAATATATATAAAATATAAATAATTTTAATAATTATTTATATATTATATTATATTTATGTGCATAGTAGACTAGATATTTTTGGTCCATTGCGTCGGGCGTTTCTTCTTGGCTCGGGTCCCGGTTCCGGATTTTCGGACGTCCTTTCGTACTATTTTATATCGTGTACTTTGCGTTCCGCAACTTGTACTCTTGTCATTTTTAGACGTTCTTCATCAATAATTTGAACCACTTTAATTGTATCTTTGTACATTTGAGCATTTTGGACCTTTCCGTCTTCAAATCTCGTTTTCGCCTTTTGTCTTCGCACTTATTTAATATAAACGAATATTACTTGAATATGGAACAATTACAACTAAAATCTTGTCATTTCGGAAGGATATTGATACTAAATATATGTTCATTTAGAGCACTATCAAATATCCCCACACTTGAACGTTGCTTGTCCTCAAGCAATACAGTCTTGAAATAAAAACATACGAATCACTTCTTTATTCTTCACACTTTGTACATCAGTGATTTTGATAGAGCGGTATAAACAATGATAGTAATGATGTGGTTAAAGGTGGGTGTGTCTTTTATAGTTGCCTCGGGTTTAGGTCAACGACACTGGCAATCAAATAGCCGATTTACTTTCGGTTTCCAAAGCAAAGTGCACATTTGAAAGGCGGTTTACAGTCCCACATGACTATAAAAATGTAGATCCTTAAGGAAATTGGATCTTTATGAAAACATTTGATCTTTTGAAAATTCAAGCTAGATTTTACCCTAGACAAGTTTTCTGATTTAACCCACCATTGGTGTTGCAAAATATATTTGTGGATCAATATTTTGGCTAAAAACATTTAGGCTCGTGTAATCCACTGCTATCCCGGTATCGGAAAGCACACATCCAGTTTACTTGTTCCGTATATTACCTTTCGATAAACTACCGTCCGGTTGTAAAGGAAAGCGATGAACAAGAAACTGTTAAGGCAATGTCTAATGACATGCATTTGTTCATGGTCTAATTACGTGTCGGATGCTAGTACTATCCTTGGTAGGAGCAATAGTAAAGATCATCCTATGATTTTTCGGTCTGGCACAAGGTCCTGTCTCCGACCATGCTATGCAACCACCGTTCTTACGGTTGACACCCGATTTGGTTCAGGTGACCTAACGAATTCCAGGTGAATTCCTAGGATTTTACGTTCAATGGTAATGAACGCATTGAAAATGGTTTTTCAGAAAACAAATCGGTTTGTATTTTTGATCAAAATATTTTCTCGTTCAAGCTCGAGTCTAGATATCATTGAATTCCATGAGTTTGTAATTCTCAATCTTTAGGGTCAATCTCTAGGATTGGGTAATATCAGGCTTAAAAGCTGATTTTTAATCTTTAAAGGAGATTATCCTTTCTGGGGATCTGATTCATTAGTCTTATCAAGCTAATTTGCACGGTGCCTCCCCATTGTACGAGATAAATCCTTCTCATGGTTAGGATAAATCTGACCACTTGGCGACCCTGTTTGATGCTGAGGTCCGTGGATTTCCTGCTGATTTTAGAAATGACTTTTCTAGATTTTTCGTCAACCTACAGCTGGTCTGGACGACAACTTCATGACCTAAATCAAGAAGCGCGTGTCTTTTTCGGAAGACTTTACTTCCTTTTAATGATGGAATTGATTCATCGTGTAGATCCATCTTTCATTACAGTAAATTGGGTAAAACAGTTAATTTAGTCCAAAACAAAAACACCTGCAATAACTTTACAGAAACATATGATAGATAGTTTTTAATAACTTGGTATATTCTCCCCACACTTAGTTTCTTTCTTTGCCTTGTTATTTTCCTTTATTCCATTTTAAATGAATTCAAGCGTTTTGGGTTGTTTCTCAATTTATGTCCTTTTCTAGGTAACGATAATTTCGGTATTAACACCTAGTTTTCATCGTTCATAAATATGTATAAACATGATTTTAAATTTATTTAGTTGAAAATTTTTCAAATTTTCACAAAATTTGGCAAATAAACCAAGTGTAAACCCGAGAGAATTTATAACCCTTCCCCACACTTGAGATCATGCAATGCCCTCATTTGCATGAAATCAGACTCTAATTATAAATTCATGAGGGTGATTAGTGTAGAAAAGTGATTAAGAATACCTAGTTTGTACTTACAAAGCTCGTCGAATGATAGATGGCGCGCCTCATCGTTCATTCCTTCTTATTTTATCACACATGTTTTTCTTCAAAAATGGTTGCTTTTTTGAACAGTTTGCTAATCTTTGAAAATGCGTCTTTTACCCTAACTTATCATGCATATTTATTAACGAGTTATGCACTAACCCGAACCCCTAATTTAACGTTAAGTGGGGTTAGACTTCCCTACACTTTAGCTGACGATATGTGAAGTCGGTGGAATAAGTTCCTCGAATTAAAATAGTGAGCCAGTTATTTACATCTCGGGTGGTATAAAATATATTAATGGGTTTAAAGTTTAGACCCACCCGATCGTCACTACTTAATTCTTTTTTAAGTGTAGCTTTTAGTAAATGGATATGTCTCTTTTCTGGTTCTTGGTCAAATGGATCGTTATACACTGACATACATATTCCTATAGGGTGGTCAATTCCTAACATTTCCTTCTGTTCATTCTCGGGATCAAAGTTTTCACCTCTATTACCCATTTGGGTAAAATTTGAGGTGTCATTATCTATTACAGTTCTTAGTTCATCTTCGGTAGACTATTTGTCTATTGAGAATATTGGGTTGGAAGGTTGTGGAATGGTGAATTTCGGGATCGAAGTAGATTCTTCTTCATTAATGGTACTTATCTGTCCCACCACTTTGGTCTCGGGGGTAAAATTTTCAGCGTTATCGTTTTCCCAAGAGTTCCAATTTGTCACCCTTACTTCTTCTTCATCCATTGGTGGATCGATGATTTCGTCGGTAGAGGCTAATGTGTCGATATGTTGTGAAATTGGTAAAACTGAATAAAAAGTATCATCGGGATAGTTGGTGATTTCGGAGCTCTCGAATTCATCAAAATTCGATGATTTGAGATTTTCTTGAACAATACTCCTCAGATCAACAGGTGTGTAGTCTGATAGAGTTTCAGCTTGCCGGTTTACAAACTCGCTCATTTGTTCATTTTGAGCATCGAGTTCTTCGAGTTTGATTTTCATATGATCTAAAGAATTTTCGGACACGTAATTTTCCTCGTCTTCTGGTTGTTGAGTTTGGATATATTCTTGGGAATAATCCCAGTTTGAATTGCGTTCTTCATAATCGTTCCATGCAGGTTCTGTGGGTGCGTAATTTTCCATAGGAACGTAATAGTAACATTCCCATGTTGAGTGATAATCTCCACAGATTTCACAACCAGTTATTGTTTCATCGTTCGCGATCCAAGATTGACTGAATGAATTGTCATCAACACTCGGTTGAGAGTATTGATTTAATTGATTTTGGAGTTCAAAAAGAGTTTCCAAGGCCTTGCTTTCAAAATTTTCCATTTTATTGCGATGGCCAAATTTTAGCTACAATGTGGTACAATCACGAATTATCCTATTAGTTATAAAATTTAGAAAAACTTATATAAGTTATCCAATTAATAGACTTTTCTGATTTTGCCCACGTTTCGAATAGCCAAAAGATGCAGCAGGTAGCCAGGACCCTTTAAATCGGAAGCCCACAACTAGCCACTAACAAATCCAACTATTACTACGAACCAGAAAAATGTCAACGTCCATTAATTTAACCACTTAAATAATTTTTCTTTCCGTTTGGAGAATTAGATAAGAAGTAGAGAAAATTCTAAGTCCTAAAAACTAGAATGTCGAGAAATAAGAAAGAAAAAGATTGCGCGTCGAAAAGTGTCGAAAAAATAAAAAGGTAGAAAAATAGGCGTCGAAAAATAAAAATAAGAAAATAAAACGTCGGAACTTAAAAGTCTAAAAACTAAATCTAAAAAGTTGTGCCTAAAGGTATTAAGGTAAAACTAAAGCGAAAAACGGCGTCGCAAAATTCTAAAGCACCTAAATCTTAGTCTAAGGAATAAGCACTTAAGGGATTTTACGGCAATGCCTAAAAATTCTAGAAATAAAAATGAAACTACGGCAAAAACTAGACTTAAAACTAAGCACGAATGATAAAAATACAAAAATTACGCTAAAAATAAATAAAAGATACAAAATATAAAAGTTAATAAAAAGTTTATAAAAATTATTAGATTTATAAAAATATTATTTTTATATTTTATATTATAAAAGTATTAAGTTTATAAATTTAAAACTAATTAAAAGTAAATATAAATTAAATTATCTAAAAATAATAATAATAATAATAAAAACTAGGGTTATAATAATAATAATAAAATAAAACGTAATAAATGCGTTTTTAGGTCAAGTGAGTGGGCCTGTCAGAACCCCTCATGCGACTCGCATGGGTCTAAGAGAAAAGGTCATGCGACTCGCATGACCTGCTGGTTCAGTTCAAGAAGGGTTCAAAAATGACAGGTCAGTTCGTATTTATTATTTATTATTTATTATTTATTTTTATTTTGTTTTATATTTAAAGTAAAATATATATAAAATAAATAAAAACTTATATTTTTATAAAACTAAAAATAGAAATATTTTATATTTTCATAAATAAAAATCTTAAAAATATATAAAAGCAATTATTTTTTTTTTCGGTTTTTAAATTTTTAAATTTTTTTTTTTTTATAGATTTTATATTGTTTTTCTAAAAATGTAAATAAATATTTCGCCGACTCCCCGGCAGCGGCGCCAAAAACTTGATGTCGTAGCGTGGGGTTACGAAATATACTATATTTTTAATACGGAATGCTACAAAATTTAACAAGTTTTAATTAAATATTTACAAAATGGATATACCAAAACCTTGCTACAACACAATAGGCAGTGTACCTAGTCGCGGAGTAGTATAGTTTTTAGTAAGTCCGGTTCGTTCCACAGGGAGACGGGCTTATGAAACACTTATTTTTATATAATTATATTTGTACAAAAATATATAAAGATATATATAATAATATATAAAAGTGGGGGTTTTACCGTTTAATGACCGGTTTGTCGATTTATATTTTAAGCGAAGCGTATAGTAAATGACGATATTTAAATAACAATATAAAATAAATAACAATAATTGAAATGACAATAAATAAAAGTACGAGAAAAAATGAAATAAAATATATTATGCTTATTTAAACTTCCGTAACCATGATGTTTGACGTTTTGATTTTAATTTTATGCCCATGGGTTAATTGTCCTTTGTCCTGGATTATGTAATATGTCCGTCTGGTTTTTGTCCATAACAGTCCATCAGTCATAAATATAAAATGCGAGTGCCCTCGTCAAATTATTATTATACTCGAAGTTAAATATTCCAACTAATTGGGGATTCGAATTGTAACAAGGTTTTAATACTTTGTTTAATGAATACACCAGGTTATCGACTGCGTGTAAACCAAGGTTTTACTACTTTGTTAACAATTACACCAATTACCCTTGAATGTAATTTCACCCCTGTTTTAATTATTCTAGTGGCTATTAATCCATTCCCGTGTCCGGTTAAATGAACGATTATTCGTACATATAAATACCCCGCCCATCGTGTCCGATCGAGTGTATATGGTAATTTATAGGGACGCCCAATTGTAAATCTTTATATTAACATTAACAAACTATCATTTAGTTAAACAAATATAAAGCCCATTAATAGCTCATAGTCTAATTTCCACAAGTGTCGTTCTTTTGTCCAAACCCCAATTATGGTACAAAGCCCAATTACCCATTTTAGTAATTAGCCCAACATCATGATTACTTCGGATTAAATAAGCATAATAATAACTTAAGTACGAGACATTAATTTAAAAAGAAGAACATAGCTTACATTGATTATTTATCGCGTAGTGTTACACGGACAGAGCTCCGACTTTAAAAACCCGTAAAATAACCTTTACATAACCCGAACTAATCTAATATAACACTAATATATACTATATATATATATATATATTTATTATCTTATGGAGTATTATTATGTATTTGTGTGTGTGTTGTTAAAAACGAACGAAAAACTGGCAATTTATAGAATGTGAGCTGATTCTGATCCTCATGCGACTCGCATGGGTTTATGCCTATTTGCCATGCGACTCGCATGGCCACCAGAATCCAGCTCAATCATTTTTGTTTTCTTGTTCGTCGACATATTTATTAAATATATATAAAATATAAATAATTTTAATAATTATTTATATATTATATTATATTTATGTGCATAGTAGACTAGATATTTTTGGTCCATTGCGTCGGGCGTTTCTTCTTGGCTCGGGTCCCGGTTCCGGATTTTCGGACGTCCTTTCGTACTATTTTATATCGTGTACTTTGCGTTCCGCAACTTGTACTCTTGTCATTTTTAGACGTTCTTCATCAATAATTTGAACCACTTTAATTGTATCTTTGTACATTTGAGCATTTTGGACCTTTCCGTCTTCAAATCTCGTTTTCGCCTTTTGTCTTCGCACTTATTTAATATAAACGAATATTACTTGAATATGGAACAATTACAACTAAAATCTTGTCATTTCGGAAGGATATTGATACTAAATATATGTTCATTTAGAGCACTATCAATAATTCATGTTAGTTGCCAAATGATAGTTCCACATGTTTGTTGACTAAATGATGGCTGCTAAGAGTTGATCATTGAAGTGTATATACAATAGTATATACATATAGGAGCTGTGTATTGTACGAGTACGAATACGGGTGCATACGAGTAGAATTATTGATGAAAATGAATGAGAATGTAATTGTAAGCATTTTTTGTTAAGTAGAAGTACTTTGGTATGTGTCATGAAGTCTTTCAAAAGTATAACAATACATCTTAATACACTACATGTATATACATTTTAACTAAGTCTTTAAGTCATCGTTAGTCGTTACATGTAAGTGTTGTTTTGAAACATTTAAGTTAACGATCTCATTTAATGTTGTTAACCCATGTTTATTATATCTAATGAGATGTTAAATTATTATATTATCATGATATTATGATGTATGAATATATTTTAATATGATATATATACATTAAAATGTCGTTACAACGATAATCGTTACATATATGCCTCGTTTCGAAATTCTTAAGTTAGTAGTCTTGTTTTACATATGTAGTTCATTGTTAACATACTTAATGATATATATAATTATCATTTTATGATGTTAAATATAGTGTAACAATATCTTAATATGATACATATGTATTTAGTAAGACGTTGTTATAACGATAATCGTTATATATATCGTTTCGAGTTTCTTAGCTTAGTAGTCTCATTTTTATGTATATAACTTATTGTTAATATACCTAGTGAGATACTTACTTATCATAATATCATGTTAACTATATATATGTAGCGACCCAACAAAATCGTCATTGACTGCGCCATTAACTTAGGTCCCGTTGCGTGGTCATAGTCCCTATATGACACGCGTTTGACCAAAATTATGTCGCATTCATTTGAAACGTACAAGACTTACAAAGTTTAGTTTACCAAATGGTTCGACAACAAGTTTAAGTTTACAAGAGTTATAAAGTATAAATTAAATAACTTGCGACATAATTAGTTTAAAATCACAGTTGCTATAAATAGCGTAAGTATGTATGTATGCTTGAATCCCAAAAGTGATATAGCGTATGCATGTATGCTTGACTCCAAGCAAGTAATCAAAGTGTACGGAGAAAATGCTATCGTTTGTTACAAAAATGCAATTCGCATTATACGAGAAAAAGGAAAACCATTAATGGTGTACGGAGAAAAGAGCAGCGCAAAGTTAAATCTTATTAGTAACCTGAAGGCACAAAAACTAATAAGAAAAGATTGCTATGCTATGCTAGCACACGTCGAGAAAGTCAATTCCAAAGAAAAGAACATCAATGATATTCTCGTCGCAAAAGAATTTCCCGATGTATTTCTGAAAGAATTACCGGGACTACCTCCACACCGATCCGTTGAATTTCAAATAGACCTTGTACCGGGAGTTGCACCAATAGCTCGTGCTCCATACAGACTCGCACCTAGCGAAATGAAGGAACTTCAGATCCAATTACAAGAACTTTTAGAGCGTGGTTTCATTCGACCAAGCATATCACCATGGGGAACTCCTGTTTTGTTTGTCAAGAAGAAAGATGGTACATTCAGGTTGTCTAACGACTACCGAGAGTTGAACAAACTTACCATCAAGAACTGCTACCCACTACCGAGAATCGACGACTTATTTTATCAACTACAAGGCCCGTATGTTTATTCGAAGATCGATTTACGTTATGGATATCATCAAATGCGGGTGAAGGAGGATGATATTCCAAAGACTGCTTTTAGGACGCATTACGGTCATTACGATTTTATGGTTATTCCATTTGGATTAACTAACGCACCAGCTGTGTTCATGGACCTCATGAACCGAGTGTGTGGGCCATATCTTGACAAGTTTGTCATTGTTTTCATCGATGACATACTTATTTACTCGAAGAATGATCAAGAGCACGAAGAACACTTGAGAAAAGTGCTAGAGTTGTTAAGGAAAGAAAAACTGTACGCTAAGTTTTCAAAGTGTGCATTTTGGTTGGAAGAAGTTCAATTCCTCTGTCACATAGTGAACAAAGAAGGTATTCAGGTGGATCCAGCGAAGACTGAAACTGTTGAAAAGTGGGAAACCCAGAAAACTCCGAAACACATACGCCAGTTTTTAGGACTAGCTGGTTACTACAGAAGGTTCATCCAAGACTTTTCCAGAATAGCAAAACCCTTGATTGCATTAACGCATAAAGCGAAGAAATTTGAATGGAAGGATGAACAAGAGAAAGCGTTTCAGGTATTGAAGAAAAAGTTAACTACGGCACCTATATTGTCATTACCTGAAGGGAATGATGATTTTGTGATATATTGTGACGCCTCAAAGCAAGGTCTCGGTTGTGTATTAATGCAACGAACGAAAGAAATTGCTTATGCGTCTAGACAATTGAAGATTCACGAACAAAATTATACGACACATGATTTGGAATTAGGCGCGGTTGTTTTTGCATTAAAGACTTGGAGGCACTACTTATATGGGGTCAAAAGTATTATATATACCGACCACAAAAATCTTCAACACATATTTAATCAGAAATAACTGAATATGAGGCAGCGTAGGTGGATTGAATTGTTGAATGATTACGACTTTGAGATTCATTACCACCCGGTGAAGGTAAATGTGGTAGCTGACGCCTTGAGCAGGAAGGACAGAGAACCTATTCGAGTAAAATCTATGAATATAATGATTCACAATAACCTTACTACTCAAATAAAGGAGGCGCAACAAGGAGTTTTAAAAGAGAGAAATTTAAAGGATGAAATACCCAAAGGATCGGAGAAGCATCTTAATATTCGGGAAGACGGAACCCGGTATAGGGCTGAAAGGATTTGGGTAACAAAATTTGGAGATATGAGAGAAATGGTACTTAGAGAAGCTCATAAAACCAGATACTCAATACATCCTGGAACGGGGAAGATGTACAAGGATCTCAAGAAACATTTTTGGTGGCCGGGTATGAAAGTCGATGTTGCTAAATACGTAAGAGAATGTTTGACGTGTTCTAAGGTCAAAGCTGAGCATCAGAAACCATCAGGTCTACTTCAACAACCCGAAATCCCGGAATGGAAATGGGAAAATATTACCATGGATTTCATCACTAAATTGCCAAGGACTGCAAGTGGTTTTGATACTATTTGGGTAATAGTTGATCGTCTCACCAAATCAGCACACTTCCTGCCAATAAGAGAAGATGACAAGATGGAGAAGTTAGCACGACTGTATTTGAAGGAAGTCGTCTCCAGACATGGAATACCAATCTCTATTATATCTGATATGGATGGCTGATTTATTTCAAGATTCTGGCAGACATTACAGCAAGCGTTAGAAACTCGTCTAGACATGAGTACTGCCTATCATCCACAAACTGATGGGCAGAGCGAAAGGACGATACAAACACTTGAAGACATACTACGAGCATGTGTTATTGATTTCGGAAACAGTTGGGATCGACATCTACCGTTAGAAGAATTTTTCTACAACAACAGCTACCATTCAAGCATTGAGATGGCGCCGTTTGAAGCACTTTATGGTAGAAAGTGCAGATCTCCGATTTGTTGGAGTGAAGTGGGGGATAGACAGATTACGGGTCCGGAGATAATACAAGAAACTACCGAGAAGATCATCCAAATTCAACAACGGTTAAAAACCGTCCAAAGTCGACAAAAGAGCTACGCTGACATTAAAAGAAAAGATATAGAATTTGAAATTGGAGAGATGGTCATGCTTAAAGTTTCACCTTGGAAAGGCGTTGTTTGATTTGGTAAACGAGGGAAATTAAATCCAAGGTATATTGGACCATTCAAGATTATTGATCGTGTCGGACCAGTAGCTTACCGACTTGAGTTACCTCAACAACTTGTTGCTGTACATAACACTTTCCACGTCTCGAATTTGAAGAAATGTTTTGCTAAAGAAGATCTCACTATTCCGTTAGATGAAATCCAAATCAACGAAAAACTTCAATTCATCGAAGAACCCGTCGAAATAATGGATCGTGAGGTTAAAAGACTTAAGCAAAACAAGATACCAATTGTTAAGGTTCGATGGAATGCTCCTAGAGGACCCGAGTTCACCTGGGAATGAGAAGATCATATGAAGAAGAAATACCCGCATTTATTTCCAGAAGATATGTCAACACCTCCAACTGCTTAAAATTTCGGGACGAAATTTATTTAACGGGTAGGTACTGTAGTGACCCGAACTTTTCCATGTATATATATATATATTAAATGAAATTGTTATTTACATGATTAAGTGTTTCCAACATGTTAAGCAATCAAACTTGTTAAGACTTGATTAATTGAAATAGGTTTCATATAGACAATTGACCACCCAAGTTGACCGGTGATTCACGAACGTTAAAACTTGTAAAAACTATATGATGACATATATATGGATATATATATATAGTTAACATGATATTATGATAAGTAAACATATCATTAAGTATATTAACAATGAACTACATATGTAAAAACAAGACTACTAACTTAATGATTTTGAAACGAGACATATATGTAACGATTATCGTTGTAACGACATTTAATGTATATATATCATATTAAGAGATATTAATACATCATAATATCATGATAATATAATAATTTAAAATCTCATTTGATATTATAAACATTGGGTTAACAACATTTAACAAGATCGTTAACCTAAAGGTTTCAAAACAACACTTACATGTAACGACTAACGATGACTTAACGACTCAGTTAAAATGTATATACATGTAGTGTTTTAATATGTATTCATACACTTTTGAAAGACTTCAAGACACTTATCAAAATACTTCTACTTAACAAAAATGCTTACAATTACATCCTCGTTCAGTTTCATCAACAATTCTACTCGTATACACCCGTATTCGTACTCGTACAATACACAGCTTTTAGATGTATGTACTATTGGTATATACACTCCAATTATCAGCTCTTAGCAGCCCATGTGAGTCACCTAACACATATGGGAACCATCATTTGGCAAGTAGCATGAAATATCTCATAAAATTATAAAAATATGAGTAATCATTCATGACTTATTTACATGAAAACAAAATTACATATCCTTTATATCTAATCCATATACCAACGACCAAAAACACCTACAAACACTTTCATTCTTCAATTTTATTCATCTAATTGATCTCTCTCAAGTTTTATCTTCAAGTTCTAAGTGTTCTTCATAAATTCTACAATTTCTAGTTTCATAAAATCAAGAATACTTCCAAGTTTGCTAGCTTACTTCCAATCTTGTAGAGTGATCATCCAACCTCATGAAATCTTTCTTATTTACATTAATATATCTTTCTAATAAAAGGTAATACTCATATTCAAACTTTGATTCAATTTCTATAACTATAACAATTTTATTTCGAGTGTCAATCTTACTTGAACTTGTTTTCGTGTCATGATTCTACTTCAAGAACTTTCAAGCCATCCAAGATCCTTTGAAGCTAGATCCATTTGTCTCTTTTCCAGTAGGTTTATCCACAAACTTGAGGTAGTAATGATATTCATAACATTATTCTATTCATACATATAAAGCTATCTTATTCGAAGGTTTAAACTTGAAATCACTAGAACATAGTTTAGTTAATTCTAAACTTGTTCGCAAACAAAAGTTAATCCTTCTAACTTGACTTTTAAAATCAACTAAATACATGTTATATATCTATATGATATGCTAACTTAATGATTTAAAACCTGGAAACACGAAAAATACCTTAAAACTGGACATACGCCGTCGTAGTAACACCGCAGGCTATTTTGGGTTTGATAATTAAAAACTATGATAAACTTTGATTTAAAAGTTGTTCTTCTGAGAAAATGATTTTTATTATGAACATGAAACTATATCCAAAAATCATGGTTAAACTCAAAGTGGAAGTATGTTTTTCAAAATGGTCATCAAGACGTCGTTCTTTCGACTGAAATGACTACCTCTTACAAAAACGACTTGTAACTTATATTTCCAACTATAAACCTATACTTTTTCTGTTTATATTCATAAAATAGAGTTCAATATGAAACCATAGCAATTTGATTCACTCAAAACGAATTTAAAATGAAGAAGTTATGGGTAAAACAAGATTGGATATTTTTTTGATTTTTGTAGCTACGGGAAATATTAACAATTCTATACAAATCATATCCTAGCTAACTTATATTGTATTATATATATATTCTAATATATTATATAATTTTGGGATACCATAGACACGTATGCAAATGTTTTGACATATCATATCGACCCATGTATATATATTATTTGGAACAACCATAGACACTCTATATGCAGTAATGTTAGAGTTAGCTATACAGGGTTGAGGTTGATTCCAAAAATATATATACTTTGAGTTGTGATCAAGCCTGAGACGTGTATAAACTGGGTCGTGGATTGATTCAAGATAATATATATCGATTTATTTCTGTACATCTAACTGTGGACAACTAGTTGTAGGTTACTAACGAGGACAGCTGACTTAATAAACTTAAAACATCAAAATGTATTAAAAGTGTTGTAAATATATTTTGAACATACTTTGATATATATGTACATATTTGTTATAGGTTCGTGAATCGACCAGTGGCCAAGTCTTACTTCCCGACGAAGTAAAAATCTGTGAAAGTGAGTTATAGTCCCACTTTTAAAATCTAATATTTTGGGATGAGAATACATGCAGTTTTATAAATGTTTTACGAAATAGACACAAGTAATTGAAACTATATTATATGGGTGAATGATCGAAGCCGAATATGCCCCTTTTGCTTGGTAACCTAAGAATTAGTAAACCGATCTACTAATTGACGCGAATCCTAAAGATAGATCTATTGGGCCTAACGAACCCCATCCAAAGTACCGGATGCTTTAGTACTTCGATGTTGTTTTTATCATGTCTGAAGGATTTCCCGGAATGATAGGGGATATTCTTATATGCATCTTGTTAATGTCGGTTACCAGGTGTTCACCATATGAATGAATTTTATCTCTATGTATGGGATGTATATTGAAATATGAAATCTTGGATCAAACGTGTAAGTTGGCAGGGACACGCTAACCTTGTGTGCCGTAGCACCCACCAATCCCACCCCAAAAGAGACCTGTGCCAGCAAAGTACCTCCTCCCAGGTACCACAGTGATGGCAAGGCGATTTTTATCCCAGCTAGCTAGACCCCCGAAAACACTTCACAAATTTCCCCCCGGAGGGAGAAATAATTCCATGCGGGGCGCCCAGACTGAGAATCGAACTTGCGCCTTTCTTGGATCAAAGCTTCCCCCACTGTAGGCCCAGGGATCAAAGGCATCGGGTACCACTGAGCTATAAGCTTGTTGGTTGTGGTATATTATTATGATTTGATAGTATATATGTTAAACCTATAACTCACCAATATTTTTGTTGACGTTTTAAGCATGTTTATTCTCAGGTGATTATTAAGAGTTTTCGCTGTTGCATACTAAAATAAGGACAAGATTTGGAGTCTATGCTTGTATGATATTATGTAAAAACTGCATTCAAGAAACTTATTTTTGATGTAATATATTCTTATTGTAAACCATTATGTAATGGTCGTGTGTAAACGGTATATTTTAGATTATCATTATTTGATAATCTATGTAATGCTTTTTAAACCTTTATCGATAAAATAAAGGTTATGGTTGTTTTAAAAATGAATGCAGTCTTTGAAAAATGTCTCATATAGAGGTCAAAACCTCGCGACGAAATCAATTAATATGGAACGTTTATAATCAATATGAACGAGACATTTCAGTTGGTATCCGAGCGTTGGTCTTAGAGAACTAGAAAATTTGCATTAGTGTGTCTTATCGAGTTTGTTAAGATGCATTAGTGAGTCTGGACTTCGACCGTATTTTCTTTAAAAATGATTGCTCAACATTTTTGTTGGAAACTATATATTATTAACATGTAAATATTATGTGATATATTAATCTCTTAACATATTTGATATTGTGTGATAGATTTCTACCTCTAGAATAAATCCCATTGACTCACCTAATAATAACGAAGAGTCGAAAATATATTGGCAAGATTCACAGGTTCCCGAAGAACCGGAAGAAGAGAAAACGGAACCGGAAGAAGAGGAACCGGAAGAAGAGGAACCAGAAGAAGAGGAAATGGAAGAAGAAGAGGTTCCAGAGGGGGGAATAGTAGGAACCACAGAAAACCGGTCAAATAAAAGAAAATCCTCAATCAATGGACCAAAGTTAATAATGGTCAATGGTGTTTCCGCTAAGGAAGCAAAATATTGGGAAAATTACCAATTTTTCGATGAATCAGATCCTGATGAGGATTCTGATGATGTTATAGAAATTACCCCGACCCAATTTAATGAGGCAAAAGAAAATAATAAGGGAAAAGGCATCAAAATAGAGAAATCTGATTCCGACCCCGATGAACTTTATATGTACCGTCAACACCCGTATTTTCAATATCGTGACAATAACCCGGGAACCTCTAAACCACCAGGTTTTTCTAAACCAATGTGGAAAATGACGACTCGTATTAGAGGAACATCATATATCCCTAGAAGATTAGGAAAAAGAACCAAGTCCGAAGAAGAAGAAACCAGTGATTCAGATTAAAGGGGTGTGAGCATGTTGTGTAATAAATGTATTGTAGTGTGCTTGTACTTTTATGTTCTATGTAAAAATTGCTTATATTGTTTGTTATTACAAATCTAATCCTTGTCTATTTTACAGTATAAAAACAAAATGGACGTTAAGGGTAGACAATCGAATATTTTAGAAGACCTACCAGAGGATATGCTTGTGGAAATCTTGTCTAAAGTCGGTCAGAATTCATCAGCACATTTAGTTATGGCGAAATTAACTTGTCAAACATTTGAAAGACTTTCCGGAAATGCCTTAGTTTATAAAAGGCTTTCCTTTGATAGGTGGGGTATATCACATTGGGGAGACCGTAAGTCACACCGTGTTTTCTTTAAAGCATTAAATGCGGGGAACCCAAATGCAATTTTACACTACGGGTTAAGAACCTATTTTGACTCAACATATCCCAACATAGGATTTCGTGAATTAGAAAGAGCTTCTAACATTCAACATAAAGAAGCATGTTATGCTTACGGGTTAGTGAAGTTCGCTTCTTACCAAAGTGAGAAAAAGAATATCGGATTGCAACTTTTAAATAAAACCTTCCCATAAGTGACGGATTCAGTATTTGGGGTGAGAAACAAGGTTTTTAGATTATTATGAGGCTGTTGGACATTACGAAACCCTCGTCCTTTTGACGATGTTACAACATGCTGCCTAGCCAATGGTCATAACGGTTATTTTCCACAAGACCAAGGATGGGAAGTCGTCTTAGTAAAACCAGAATGAATGACTTGTTTCTGGACTTATGAATTACGTGTCTTTATTTCCTTTGCTGAACAACTTGCGTATTAACTAGATTTATCTTCAAAACTGTCCTGTATCATAGTGTACTATATTTCATGTTATATGTAATATAGCGAAGTTGTAAGTTTGAAGAATATTTGTATGTGATATATTATTATAATCTGTTTTTCATATGGAATTGTAGTAGTTGAAATGTATATTAGCTAATAAGTATGAACTTAACGGGTAGGTAGTACCCGAATTTAAACTTATAAAACGCTAATATGAAGAAAAAGCTTTTATAAATGAGTTCATATTATGCTACAAAATACTATTGACTACTCTTAATATTCTGTATGATTAACTCGATTCAGTTGTCTATTTTGAAGGAAATGGCACTGACTACTCGACACACCATGAATATGAATGAAGAGGAATTTCGTACCTTTCTTGCTGCAAACATAGCCGTAGTACAGGCTGCGCTACATACCAACAATAACGCTGAATCTAGCAATGCAGCTAACGGCGCAAGAAATTGTGTAGGATGCACTTACAAAGAATTCACTGCCTGCAAACCTTTGGAATTTGATGGAATCGATGGACCAATTGGATTGAAACGGTGGACCGAGAAAGTCGAATCGGTGTTTGCCATAAGTAAGTGTACTGAAGAGGACAAAGTTAAGTACGCTACGCATACCTTCACAGGTACTACGTTAACGTGGTGGAACACCTATCTTGAACAGGTAGGACAAAATGCTGCTTACGCACTACCGTGGTCAGCATTCAAGCAATTGATGAACGAGCAGTACCGTCCTAGAAATGAAGTCAATAAACTCAAGGCAGAACTTAGACAGTTACGAACACAAGGGTTCAACGTTACCACATATGAACGACAATTCACAGAGTTGTGCCTATTGTGCTCGGGAGCTTTTGAAGATGAAGAAGAGAAGATCGACGCGTTTGTAAAAGGGTTACCAGTAAGGATTCAAGAAGATGTAAGTTCACACGAGCCCGCTTCTATACAGAAGGCAAGTCGAATGGCTCATAAACTCATAAATCAGATTGAGGGAAGAATTAAAGAGCAGGCGGCCGAAGAAGCCAACACGAAACAACTCAAGAGGAAGTGGGACGAAAACGGTGACAAGAGTCACCAGTACAACAACAATAACAATTACAACCACAATCGTAACAACTATCCCAACAACCGCAACAACAATCGCAACAATAACCGCAATCCTAACAATAACTACAACAAACATCCCAACAACAACAACAACTACAACAACCGTTTCAACAACAATAACAATCCCAACAACAACCTCAATAACAACAACGGCAACAAAAACCAAAAACAGCCATGTCATAGGTGTGAAGAAAATCACCAGGGGTTTTGCATGACATTTTGAAACAGGTGTAAAAGAAATGGTCATAGCGCGACAAAGTGTGAGGTCTACAGACCAAAGTTTAACAGAACTAAGGGAGAAAATAATGCCGGAACAAGTAATGCCGAAACGAATAGTGTCGGAGCAAGTAATACCAACGCTGTTTGTTATAAATGTGGAAAACCGGGCCATATTATTAGAAATTTCCCGAATTAGGGGAATACTAATGGGAAGGGCCGTGGAAGAGTTTTCAATATTAATGCGGCAGAAGCACAGGAAGACCCGGAGCTTGTTACGGGTACGTTTTTTATTGACGATAAATCTGCTTATGTTTTATTTGATTCGGGTGCGGATAGATGCTATATGAGTAGAGAATTTTGTGATAAATTAAATTGCCCATTGACTCCTTTGGATAGTAAATTTTTACTCGAATTAGCAAATGGTAAATTAAATTCAGCAGATAATATATGTCGGAATCGAGAAATTAAACTGGTTAGCAAAAAATTTAAGATTGACTTGATACCAGTAGAGTTAGGGAGTTTTGATGTGATAATCGGTATGGAATGGTTGAAAGAAGTGAAAGCAGAGATCGTTTGTTACAAAAATGCAATTCGCATTATACGAGAAAAAGGAAAACCCTTAATGGTGTACGGAGAAAAGAGCAACGCAAAGTTAAATCTTATTAGTAACCTGAAGGCACAAAAACTAATAAGAAAAGGTTGCTATGCTGTGCTAGCACACGTCGAGAAAGTCAATTCCGAAAAAAAGAACATCAATGATATTCCCGTCGCAAAAGAATTTCCCGATGTATTTTTGAAAGAATTACCGGGACTACCTCCACACCGATCCGTTGAATTTCAAATAGACCTTGTACCGGGAGCTGCACCAATAGCTCGTGCTCCATACAGACTCACACCTAGCGAAATGAAGGAACTTCAGAGCCAATTACAAGAACTTTTAGAGCGTGGTTTCATTCGACCAAGCACATCACCATGGGGAGCTCCTGTTTTGTTTGTCAAGAAGAAAGATGGTACATTCAGGTTGTATATCGACTACCGAGAGTTGAACAAACTTACCATCAAGAATCGCTACCCACTACCGAGAATCGACGACTTATTTGATCAACTACAAGGCTCGTATGTTTATTCGAAGATCGATTTACGTTCTGGATATCATCAAATGCGGGTGAAGGAGGATGATATTCCAAAGACTGCTTTTAGGACGCGTTACGGTCATTACGAGTTTATGGTTATGCCATTTGGATTGACTAACGCACCAGCTGTGTTCATGGACCTCATGAACCGAGTGTGTGGGCCATATCTTGACAAGTTTGTCATTGTTTTCATCGATGACATGCTTATTTAATTGAAGAATGATCAAGAGCACGAAGAACACTTGAGAAAAGTGCTAGAGTTGTTAAGGAAAGAAAAACTGTACGCTAAGTTTTCAAAGTGTGCATTTTGGTTAGAAGAAGTTCAATTCCTCGGTCACATAGTGAACAAAGAAGGTATTCAGGTGGATCCAGCAAAGATTGAAACCGTTGAAAATTGGGAAACCCCGAAAACTCTGAAACACATACGCCAGTTTTTAGGACTAGCTGGTTACTACAGAAGGTTCATCCAAGACTTTTCCAGAATAGCAAAACCCTTGACTGCATTAACGCATAAAGGGAAGAAATTTGAATGGAAGGATGAACAAGAGAAAGTGTTTCAGTTATTGAAGAAAAAGTTAACTACGGCACCTATATTGTCATTACCTGAAGGGAATGATGATTTTGTGATATATTGTGACGCCACAAAGCAAGGTCTCGGTTGTGTATTAATGCAACGAATGAAAGTAATTGCTTATGCGTCTAGATAATTAAAGATTCACGGACAAAATTATACGACGCATGATTTGAAATTAGGCGCGGTTGTTTTTGAATTAAAGACTTGGAGGCACTACTTATATGGGGTCAAAGTATTATATATACCGACCACAAAAGTCTTCAACACATATTTAATCAGAAACAACTGAATATGAGGCAGCGTAGGTGGATTGAATTGTTGAATGATTATGACTTTGAGATTCGTTACCACCCGGGGAAGGCAAATGTGGTAGCCGATGCCTTGAGCAGGAAGGACAGAGAACTCATTCGAGTAAAATCTATGAATATAATGATTCACAATAACCTTACTACTAAAATAAAGGAGACGCAACAAGGAGTTTTAAAAGAGGGAAATTTAAAGGATGAAATACCCAAAAGATCGGAGAAGCATCTTAATATTCAAGAAGACGGAACACGGTATAGGGCTGAAAGGATTTGGGTACCAAAATTTGGAGATATGAGAGAAATGGTAGTTAGAGAAGCTCATAAAACCAGATACTCAATACATCCTGGAACAGGGAAGATGTACAAGGATCTCAAGAAACATTTTTGGTGGCCGGGTATGAAAGCCGATGTTGCTAAATACATAGGAGAATGTTTGACGTGTTCTAAGGTCAAAGCTGAGCATCAGAAACCATCAGGTCTACTTCAACAATCAGAAATCCCGGAATGGAAATGGGAAAACATTACCATGGATTTCATCACTAAATTGCCAAGGACTGCAAGTGGTTTTGATACTATCTGGATAATAGTTGATCGTCTCACCAAATCAGCACACTTCCTGTCAATAAGAGAAGATGACAAGATGGAGAAGTTAGCACGACTGTATTTGAAGGAAGTCGTCTCCAGACATGGAATACCAATCTCTATTATATCTGATAGGGATGGCAGATTTATTTCAAGATTCTGGCAGACATTACAGCAAGCATTAGAAACTCGTCTAGACATGAGTACTACCTATCATCCACAAACTGATGGGTAGAGCGAAAGGACAATACAAACGCTAAAAGACATGCTACGAGCATGTGTTATTGATTTCGGAAATAGTTGGGATCGACATCTACCGTTTGCAGAATTTTTCTACAAAAACAGCTACCATTCAAGCATTGAGATGGCGCCGTTTGAAGCACTTTATGGTAGAAAGTGCAGGTCTCTGATTTGTTGGAGTGAAGTGGGGGATAGACAAATTACGGGTCCGGAGATAATACAAGAAACTACCGAGAAGATCATCCAAATTCAACAACGGTTAAAAACCGTCCAAAGTCGACAAAAGAGCTGCGCTGACATTAAAAGAAAAGATATAGAATTTGAAATTGGAGAGATGGTCATGCTTAAAGTTTCACCTTGGAAAGGCGTTGTTTGATTTGGTAAACGAGGGAAATTAAATCCAACTTGTTGCTGTACATAACACTTTCCACGTCTCGAATTTGAAGAAATGTTTTGCTAAAGAAGATCTCACTATTCCGTTAGATGAAATCCAAATCAACGAAAAACTTCAATTCATCGAAGAACCCGTCGAAATAATGGATCGTGAGGTTAAAAGACTTAAGCAAAACAAGATACCAATTGTTAAGGTTCGATGGAATGCTCCTAGAGGACCCGAGTTCACCTGGGAACGAGAAGATCAGATGAAGAAGAAATACCCGCATTTATTTCCAGAAGATACGTCAACACCTCCTACTGCTTAAAATTTCGGGACGAAATTTATTTAACGGGTAGGTACTGTAGTGACCCGGACTTTTCCATGTTTATATATATATTAAATGAAATTGTTATTTATATGATTAAGTTTTTCCAACATGTTAAGCAATCAAACTTGTTAAGACTTGATTAATTGAAATAGGTTTCATATAGACAATTGACCACCCAAGTTGACCGGTGATTCACGAACGTTAAAACTTGTAAAAACTATATGATGACATATATAAGGATATATATATATAGTTAACATGATATTATGATAAGTAAACATATCATTAAGTATATTAACAATGAACTACATATGTAAAAACAAGACTACTAACTTAATGATTTTGAAACGAGACATATATGTAACGATTATCTTTGTAACGACATTTAATGTATATATATCATATTAAGAGATATTCATACATCATAATATCATGATAATATAATAATTTAAAATCTCATTTGATATTATAAACATTGGGTTAACAATATTTAACAAGATCGTTAACCTAAAGGTTTCAAAACAACACTTACATGTAACGACTAACGATGACTTAACGACTCAGTTAAAATGTATATACATGTAGTGTTTTAATATGTATTCATACACTTTTGAAAGACTTCAAGACACTTATCAAAATACTTCTACTTAACAAAAATACTTACAATTACATCCTCGTTCAGTTTCATCAACAATTCTACTCGTATGCACCCGTATTCGTACTCGTACAATACACAGCTTTTAGATGTATGTACTATTGGTATATACACTCCAATGATCAGCTCTTAGCAGACCATTTGAGTCACCTAACACATGTGAGAACCATCATTTGGCAACTAGCATGAAATATCTCATAAAATTATAAAAATATGAGTAATCATTCATGACTTATTTACATGAAAACAAAATTACATATCCTTTATATCTAATCCATACACCAACAACCAAAAACACCTACAAACACTTTCATTCTTTAATTTTCTTCATCTAATTGATCTCTCTCAAGTTCTATCTTCAATTTCTAAGTGTTCTTCATAAATTCTACAAGTTCTAATTTCATAAAATCAAGAATACTTCCAAGTTTGCTAGCTTACTTCCAATCTTGTAGAGTGATCATCTAACCTCAAGAAATCTTTCTTATTTACAGTAAGATATCTTTCTAATACAAGGTAATACTCATATTCAAACTTTGATTCAATTTCTATAACTATAACAATCTTATTTCGAGTGGAAATCTTACTTGAATTTGTTTTCGTGTCATGATTCTACTTCAAGAACTTTCAAGCCATCCAAGATCCTTTGAAGCTAGATCCATTTGTCTCTTTTCCAGTAGGTTTATCCACAAAACTTGAGGTAGTAATGATGTTCATAACATCATTCGATTCATACATATAAAGCTATCTTATTCGAAGGTTTAAACTTGAAATCACTAGAACATAGTTTAGTTAATTCTAAACTTGTTCGCAAAAAAAAGTTAATCCTTCTAACTTGACTTTTAAAATCAACTAAACACATGTTGTAACAACCCAAACCATCCAACGACAAAACCACGTGAAAACAGCAAAATAAAAAAAAATTCCTGAAGAGCATGTTGCGCGGCGCGCCATATAGGCCGCGCGGCGCGCCAAAGTGGACTGTCCAAAAAGTTCTTAAATGCGAAAATGTTTGACTAGTTCCCGACGTATTTAGACAAAACGCTTTTAACCGCATGTTCAATATATGAAAACTAGCGCGTTCCATTAATAAAATTTTAGTTTACGAAGCGGGGCCCACATTGACCCAAATTACCCTTTAAGTATCAAAATACAATTTTTGACCATAAGACTTTTAATACAAAACAAAGCCGAGCATGGCGATTGGGGATACGCTACCCAATCCTAATAAATCCAAAAGCAAGCCTTCTACGCAAACTATGCAAGTCCTCTAATCCTCGCGCTTACCCGAGCCACCATCCGCATGCAATCTATAAAAAGAGTCAACAACGAGAGGGTAAGCTAACGCTTAGTGAATGATAATATACTACATACATATATATGTATAAAATGGACACGCCACAAAATAACAAATACCGCATACCGAGGCATCCATATATAAGGCACTACACTAAGCATACCGTACGATCTCTAAGCAACGAGCTAAAGATACAACAACAATATAAGTTCACCAACGACGATGTGAACAACGCCAAATAGCTACACCCAGAGGGTTAGCTACAACACAACAATACATTAATATATAACAATATAAACGAACAAGGTTAACACCTTAACCCAATACCGAGAACCAAATACCACAATGAAGATTGGCCGAACTACACGAGCCTTAGTAATCCGAAACCACACGAGATTACTATCTTCACAACATCGAGGTTGGCCGAACCACACGAGCCTTAGTAATCCGAAACCACACGAGATTACTACCTCAATAAGATGACCGAACTACACGAGCCACCATGAATCCGAACTACACGAGATTCATTTCCACAATACAATAAGATGACCGAAACCACACGCGTCATCGTGAATCCGGATACACACGCGATTCACTTCTCAACATTATACGCTTCGCCATTGGGGTTATATCAACCACATCACAACCACGTGTGATAATGTACACGCGAACGCGTACTTCGCCAAAGATGGTCAACCAAAACGCACAACCGTGCCAATTGGACTCATACAAAAGTCCATCAAATCCATCTATATGTGAAGTGAGCTCTATAGCCGAGAATCACTTCACCCGACCCGCACCCATCCTACACATACATATGCACATAGGATATTATCACTCACCTTGAAGTCTTGAAGAAAGCTTCCAAGTAAACCGCAACTCGCCAATGGAAAATACCTATTTCATTATCACAATTACAATAATACACTTAGAGTGGATTTACAAATCAACCCAATTCGTCACTTAGTGTAATTTTGACCCAAATGCACTTCCAAGCACAAACCGTGCCCAAAACTAACCAATAATCACTAACACAAAGTGAGAATGGTCCTAATACGCCAATTAAACCCGAACTCAAGTGTTAAACACGTGTCATACCCATTTTGACACTTAAACCCTAATTTTGACCCATAAGGTCAAAATCTCACCATTTACAAGTTTTGACACCAAAACACATTTAACTTGGTTTTATACTTCAACTTAATCCATTTCAAGTTTATAAACCTCATTGTAACGACCCGAAAATTTCCGACCAAATTTAAACCTTAATCTTTATATGTTTCCGGCATGATAAGCAAAATCTGTAATGTTGAGTCTGGAAAGTTTGAAATCTATATTTATGAAATCCGATACCCTTTGACCATGCCTGGCGATTCACGAACAACTATTTGTAAATAATTACATTTAATTGGGATGTTTCCGAAGACTTTTATCCGCTGCTGATTAGCAATGTTGCACAATACACAGTCTATGAATATTGTCGGTAAAGTTTATATATGATTCACACGTTATAATTATTATTATATTAATATCATTAATTATTAAATATTAAATATTATTATATATGAATATAGTGTATATGATTGATCAAACACAAACTTTTGTAGAGTAATTTTTACATTTACATTACTATATGATACTCTAACTTTATTTAAATTTTATCATCACAAGGTATGTACTACCTTGGATAGAGACTAGTTAAAAGTATTGATATTTTTTTTTTTTGTCTTCACACGTTTCAACTATTAGTGCACGTATATATTTTTATGGATAATTTCTGTTAATTTTGAGAATAGAATGACGACCGAGTATGGCAACATATTGAAAGTTCATATACGAATGGGAAGAGATAAACTCAACATAAGAATGGTCTTATGTCTTCATGTGAGAGTAAATTATATTTATATTTCAATTTACCATCGAACAAAAACACCCGTAAATCTCTATATCTATAATATTATACTCGGATATTATTATTATTATTATTATTATTATTATTATTATTATTATTATTATTATTATTATTATTATTATTATTATTATTATATCTAATAATTCTTAATAATAAGGATAAGAATAATATATATACAGAATTATAAGAAACAGACTGGTACGCATATATATCTGTCTTCTTTCTCCTTTTCTTTTTTTTACTATTATACCTGTGACACAATCGACCCTTTCTGTCTGTCACAATGTTTTTCATTTTTCTAAGCATCATCCTCATCCACATATAATATTATATATATACATACAAATATTGTTATTTATAGATAGATGAGAGAGATAGAGAGTTTGTGCAGAGAAGTCTCAAACCAAGTAATCATCATCTTTCACCTTACCAAACGAACCCTCACCTTGAGCCTCTCGGTTATGATCATGAACTCATTACCGAATAACCACCAAATTCAGTTTCAGTTGTAAACTCAAGCCTCCATCACCTTAAAACAATTACCTCCACCGCCACCTACACCATCATAAACCACCATCCTAAAATCACTTTCCACCGTTATCCCATACAACACCCATGAACCACCACCGAAGCCTCACAACCGTCGGCCACCTTTAAACCACTACCAACAACTTCATCACCAAACCCATTACAACCAACACCAACCGTCATTCCTGTTGCAGCTACTCATCACCTTTAATCACCTCCTAACACTATCGGTTACCACCATTAAAACAAACATCCTTATACTACTATTCGAATCCAAATAACCATAACAACCTGCAATTCCTATTCTTGTATTTCTGCTTGAACAGTAATGCTACTCGAAGTCTCACTGCAATCAAACATAAAAACTCACGAAAACAATGAAGATGTTATACGATGAAGTTGATGAACAGTAGAAACGAAAAATAAGGAAGATGATGAATAGTGTCGTTGAAGATATTGACGATTAGATTTAGGCAACGAACTGATGATTATAATTAGGGTTATTGATATGATTAAAACTAAGATCAAGATAGAACTCGTATACGGTGATAACTAGAGTATTACGATGAGGGAGATGATTAACGATGAAGTAATTATTCGTGAGTCTGTGTCGGTTGCAAGTGGTGGGCAGTTTTCATTATTTTTTTTTTGTTCCAGCCAACCAAGAAATCATAAGCAATCGATACACTTAATTGCTTTCGGGCTTAGTAATATGATTGGGAATTCATAAATTGGGCCGAAATTATTGATGGACCGAGATTGTATATGTTGTTGGGCCGTTATAAATTGGGTGGTTTGTATATGGGAACCATAAAATCATACGGGTTACATAATATTCGAGTACTACTTATTCAGAAAGACAGAAGTGGAGGGATGGTTGAGTACGTGTGTGGCTGAGAGGTTGCAGGTTCGAATCCGAGCAGTAGCAGTTTATTTTTTTAAAGGTTGTTTACTAACTTGAGGTAGATCTATTATTATTATTATTATTATTATTATTATTATTATTATTATTATTATTAAGTAAAAATAAGTATTAGTTAAGGATAGGATTACATATATATATATAGGTTATAAATACAAATATGAATATAAAGATGATTAAACTTATAATTAAGTGATAATTTAAAAATGAAATATTATTATTAACATCATTATATTATTATTATTAATTATTGTTATTATTATTAGTAGTATTATTATCTATAATTGATTGTTAATAAGTAAAATAAATATTATTGTTATTATTTATTATCATTATTATTATTCTATCATTAGGATTAATACTACAATTAAACTAATATCATAATTACCATTAGCAATACAATTATTAGTTTCATAATTATTAATAAGATTATATATAAGAATATTGATCTTATTACATAACCAAATATATAAACTTAATTGATTTAGATTATAGTGTGTTAAT
Source organism: Rutidosis leptorrhynchoides (assembly GCF_046630445.1). Lineage (NCBI taxonomy): Eukaryota > Viridiplantae > Streptophyta > Magnoliopsida > Asterales > Asteraceae > Rutidosis > Rutidosis leptorrhynchoides. Next base: position 9,832,711 of record NC_092339.1, read on the forward strand.
ATATATATACTTTATATAGGTTCGTGAATCCGAGGCCAACCTTATACCTGTTAAATGGTGTTATATGTATTTTTACTACAAAATACATTAGGTGAGTATATAGTCCCCTTTTAAACTTTAAATATTTTGGGCTGAGAATACATGCGCTGTTTTTTATAAATGATTTACGTTATGGACACAAGTAACTGAAAAATATATTCTACGTTGAGTTGTACCACTGGCATACTTCCCTGTAGCTTGGTAACTACTATTTACAGCGGTATTGTAAACGCGAATCCTGTTGATAGATCTATCGGGCCTGACAACCCCAACCGGACTGGACGACCAGTATTCAACGGTTGCACAGTACTTCGTTTTGTGACTACACTTGGTACAGTGTAGTAAGATTTCATATTAAAGGGAATATGCGACGTGATTAATTGTTAAGTATGGTTACCAAGTGCTCAATCACTTAGAATATTTTTATTAAAATGTTTACATATGAAATCTTGTGGTCCATAGTTATAACACTGCTAGCATCAAACCTATATCTCACCAACTTTATGTTGACTTTTTAAAGCATGTTATTCTCAGGTACGCATTAAGTCTTCCGCTGTGCATTTGCTCATTTTAAGGACATTATTTGGAATAGATCATCGCAATGGGACCAACTGTAGAAGACTACGTCCGGGAGGATTAGTTTCGGATTCTTACACTCATTAAATCGCCAAATGGGTCATAATCACCACCAAACCCTAATTTGACCCAAAGTCACAATTAGTCAACCAAATAACCTTAAATGGGTTTCAATACTTCCATAATCACTAACTTAAGTGATTAAACTCAATTTCAAGTCCTAAACATGGCTAATTAGTTCACCAACCCAAAATCCACCAACACTAACAATAAACCCGATTACTAGCATCACTAAACCCACTTCATGAGTCTAAATGGGTTTATCAACAAATCAAGTTCAAACCCTAACTTTGAATAGCAAAATCAACAATGAAATTCGGAGTTAGAACTTACCAATACCGCCAAAATGATGCCGTCGACGAGTAGAACAACTTTAATGCTTGAGGTTTGACCCGAAACAACCTCCTTCTTCTCCAAATGGAGTTCTCTCTCACTAGAACTCAATCTCTCTCTAGAGTTTGAGGATGGGAGTGTTTGTGTGGGTGAGAAATGAGCTCCAATGGAGTTCTAGGTCAGTCTTGATGACCCCAAACCGACCCTAATTGAAAAGACCAAAGTACCCCTCATTTAAACCTTTTAAAAAGGCTGAAAATTGCCTCTGCAGCAATCGGCGCGCCGTGCCAGAAAGTGGAGCGCCGCTCCAAATAACTGGAAATTGTGGTCGAGCCCAAAACAGGTTTCAGCAACTTGTTTTGGCCATAACTTTTCGACCGTAACTCCGTTTTTGATGAATCAAATATCGTTGGAAACGTAATAAGATATTCTATCCAATGGTAAGGCTTTGAAACATCAACTCAAACTTTATTTGGGGTTGAAAAGATACGTACACACCTTGTCACTTTGGACAACGTCCAGTTTCCTTCGACGTTCGAGCAAGCAACACGTACACTTCATACACGCATCATACACCATAAATACATTATGTACAATCAATATTTGGGTCTTACAACTCTCCCCTACTTAAACTCGATCACGTCCTCGTGATCTTCTCCACTTAACCAATTCGGAACTACTCAACGGTCCTCAATTAGAAGTCCCAATCCGACTTTTCTAAGCAATTCTTCCCAATGAATCGCCTTTAACAACTAAAATCGTCACCCGCAATTTTATCGAAACTAAAATCCGAGCACTAAAACCTGCTCAATCCCCCATTCATCAGGAAAACTCAACCGATCTCGTACCGAGATATCAACCCTATAGTGTACCATTTCCAAGTACAATGCTAAAAACAACCAAATATCGACCTAAGGTCAACAACCCGAAACGATGAAGACCGAACCAAACGAACCCTTACGGATTACACCAATCACTAAACATCCCTTGTAGTGCGCCATACGACCAATACACAACTACCGTAACATCATAATCCAACGGCTAGAACCGATAGCTCCCAAAATGACTATGGAAACGCAAAACCCAAGGTGTACGAAATCAACCATCGTCACACCCGTAACAAACATGTGAGCGAAACACGGCTATCGCCTCACTAATCCCACAACATGGTCCTCACGACCCCACCATCGACGTATAAAACGACCGATAGTTCCCGCAACATGGTCCTTACGACCCTACCATTGGTGTATCAAACAACCAATAGATCACACGACACGAAGGCTGGCCGAAAACACACGCGTCCTAGTGAATCCGAACTACACGCGACTCACTACCTGTCATAACCCGTCCTTAACCATAAGAACGTGTTAGATAACGTATGATTTCATTGCGAGGTATTGACCTCTATATGCGACATTTTTAAAAGAACAACTGCATATATTTTACATTACAAACCATAATTCTTATTTTGATACAAGCTTTAGACAACATAAAGATGATTATCGTTTAGCGATAATCTTAGACTTACAAACTTTACAAATGATGATAACAACACGATTTCTAGCATATTTTACAATACAAATCCTTGGATATGCAGTTTTATTTTTGACACAAATATGAGTACGCAAGATCCTGCTTAAATTCAACATGTTGCAGCGGAAGCTTCTAATTATCACCTGAGAATAGACATGCTTAAAACGTCAACATAAAGTTGGTGAGATATAGGTTTAATGCCGGCAGCAATATATATATATAGACCACAAGATTTCATATATAAATGTTTTAATAAAATATTCTAAGTGGTTGAGTACTTGGTAACCATACTTAACATTTAATCACGTCGCATATTCCCTTTATTATGAAATCTTACTACACCGTACCAAGTGTAGTCACAAAACGAAGTACTGTGCAACCGTTGAATACTGGTCGTCCAGTCCGGTTGGGGTTGTCAGGCCCGATAGATCTATCAACAGGATTCGCGTTTACAATACCGCTGTAAATAACAGTTACCAAGCTACAGGGAAGTATGCCAGTGGTACAACTCAACGTAGAATATATTTTTTAGTTACTTGTGTCCATAACGTAAAACATAAAATACATGTATTCTCATCCCGAAATACTTAGAGTTTAAAAGTGGGACTATATACTCACTTTCGTCTTGAAGATATGTAATTTTGACTTGGTCTCTGATTGATATCACGAACCTATCCATATATAATATATCAATACCTTTTCTTTTTAAACAAACGTCACATATATATACTTATAATACTTTTAATACTTTTAATAATTCCTTAGTCCGTAGTTAGCAGTCCGATGTTAGTAATTCAATTTTAATGGTTCATTTTTAGGTGTTTAATAAACCCCCAATGAAATAAATAAAAACCCCCATCGTATATGTATTCGTCGAGATTAATCTTGACCCACGGTACCGGTGTTGTCAAATGACGTGTTGCGTACATAAAGTACCGGTGTTGTCAAATGACGTGTTGCGTACAATCATGGGATCTTATGATTAATCTTCTCGTATTGTTTACGGGTGATCCTGAACCATATAAAATTAAATTATGAGTACATATATATAAAATATCATGTTATTTTAAAAAGATGTGATTTATTTAATTTTCTCCAATTATTTTCGTAGCTAAACTAGTCTTAGATATCCGATCTCGTTTTGGTCATAGTTTCTTCGTTACAACTCCGTTTTCGTTGATTCAACTTGCCACTTCCTTGGATCGAGTCCCTCTTTAAGACTATGAATTGTAAATACCTTAGTTTGTATTCGAAATCACAGGTCATAGGTCAAACTTTAGTGAAACTTATGAAGTTAATCATTTTTGTTACAAAAATATCATTTAATGACCATTTTTCTAAAAACACTTATACTTTGAATTAAATCATGAAATTTTTATGTGTTAACATATTCATAAGAAATATCATTTTTCCAGAATATAAACCTCCAATTCAAAGTTCAAGATGGTTTTTAATTATCCAACCCAAAACAGCCCCCGGTTACACTCCGACGTCGTAAATTCAGTTTTTAAGGTGTTCTTTGAAAAACCAAGTTATACCTTGTTAAATTAGCATATATTTATGTTATATTACAGGTCTTGAAGTATTTTAAAAGTTAAGTTAGAAGGATCTATTTAGTTTGCAAACAAGTTTGAAAACATTCAAACTATGTTCTTGTTGTTAAAATTGTATACCATAAAATATGATAGCTATATATATATGAATCGAATAAGGTTATGAACAAAGTTACTACCTCAAGTTACTTGGACAAGATTGCTGTAAAAGAGAAGTAAAAACCTAGAACCAAAAGAGTGATGGAGTTGGATGAAAGATTGGAAGTAAACTTGTGTTCTTGAAAGGATTCTTGAAGTGTTTTTGTAAGGTTTTTCTTATGGTGTTTAAGTGATGTTTTTATGGCTAGATCTTCATGGATACTAGCTGAATGGTTATGGAGTTTCTTAAGAGTGTGTTTTTGTTAAAGGAAATGTGTAGTAAAATGAAAATGGAATGGAGTATAAATGGTGGTGTAAAAGGTGTATAAGTTTGTAATTTTGTGAAAAAATCTTTTAATCATGTGAAATTGTCATACTAGATAACAAAAGTAGTTACCTTATACATAAGGCATTGAACAAGGGCTGGTTGGTGGTGATTTGATGTGTATATACCAATAGTAAATACATATAGAGGTTAGGTATGATACGAGTACATGTACTCTAGATATACGTATAGAAATTTTGTGAAAAATGGAATGAGAATTCAAATATAGCTATCTTTTGTGAATACACTTATATTGTTTTATGTATTTAAGTCCTTAAAAGTGATTAAATACATTACTTATACGATATATGTATAAACATTATAGATTATAAGTATTTATGTCAAATAACGTTACGTATGGTTATCGTTTTGAAAACTTAAGTTAGTAGTTTCAAAATATACTTATAACTTATTGTTATTAATACAAAATGAGATATTAAAACATTCTTAGGTCATGTTAAATATGTATATATACATATATATACACAAACATATAATTATCATATGTTATATAGTTCGTGATATCATCGGTCAAACTAGACGGTCAAACGTTGTGTAAAACTCTTTTCGAAGACATAAGTCTCAACAATTTGGATTGCTTGTCATGTTGGTAAGGTTTAATTTATGTAAATATTAATCTTATAAGTATAGAACGATCGAAAAGTGCGGGTCGTTACATTACCTCCCCGTTAAATAAATTTCGTCCCGAAATTTTAAAATTGTACCTATTTTGCGTCATCGAGAAACAAGTGTGGATACTTTTGTTTCATCTGATCCTCTCGTTCCCAAGTAAACTCGGGACCTCTTCTAGCACTCCAACGAACCTTAACGATCGGTATGTTGCTCTGCTTGAGCTGTTTAACTTCACGATCCATGATTTCGATTAGTTCTTCGATGAATTGTAGTTTCTCGTCGACATGGATTTCTTCAAGAGGAATGGTGAAATCTTCCTTTGCAAGACACTTCTTAAGGTTTGAGACGTGAAAGGTATTATGTACTCCGGCGAGTTGTTGCGGTAACTCGAGTCGATAAGCTACCGGTCCAATGCGTTCGATGATCTTGAACGGGCCTACATATCTTGGGTTCAGTTTACCCCTTTTTCCAAAACGTATCACACCTTTCCAAGGTGACACCTTTAGCATAACCATGTCACCGATCTGAAACTCTAATGGTTTCCTTCGAACATCGGCGTAGCTCTTTTGGCGACTACGGGCTGTTTTCAATCTCTCCTTAATTTGTACTATCTTCTCAGTCGTTTCGTGTATGATCTCGGGACCAGTTAATTGTCGATCTCCTACTTCATTCCAACAGATAGGAGATCTACACTTCCTTCCATACAATACTTCGAATGGTGCAGCTTTAATGCTCGCATGATAACTATTATTATACGAGAATTCTGCTAACGGTAAATACTTATCCCATCCGTTTCCAAAATTGATCACACATGCCCTGAGCATGTCTTCAAGAGTCTGAATTGTTCTTTCACTCTGCCCGTTCGTTTGCGGATGATATGCGGTACTCATATCCAAACGAGTTCCTAGTGCCTCCTGTAGTGATTGCCAGAACTTTGAGGTAAATCTACTATCACGATCGGATATAATGGAAATAGGCATTCCATGCCTTGAAACAATTTCCTTTATATATAATCGTAACAGTTTCTCCATTCTATCCGTTTCCTTTATAGGAAAGAAATGTGCAGACTTGGTGAGACGATCAACAATTACCCAAATGGTGTCGTATCCCCAGGCAGTCTTTGGTAACTTCGTGATGAAATCCATGGTAATACCATCCCATTTCCATTCTGGGATTTCTGGTTGTTGAAGTAACCCTGACGGCTTTTGGTGTTCTGCTTTGACTTTGGAACAAGTTAAACACTCCCCAACATATGTTGCTACGTCTGTCTTTAAATTAGGCCACCAATAACGTGTCTTAAGATCTTGATACATCTTTCCAACTCCAGGATGTATCGAGTATCTTGTCTTATGTGCCTCGTTCAATATCAACTTCCTTAATCCACCCAACTTCGGTACCCAAATACGATTTGCAAAATATCGAATTTCATCCTCCCGTATAACGAGTTGCTTCTCATACTTCTTCATTATTTCATTTCTTATGTTTTCTTTAGTAAGTGCTTCTCGTTGAACTTCTTTGATTTGTGAGTTGAGATTCATGCGAATTTTTATGTTCATCGCTCGTACTCGAATTGGTTCTCGTTCCTTTCTGCTTAATGCGTCAGCCACCACATTCGCTTTCCCGGGATGATAATGAATTTCACAATCATAGTCGTTTATTAACTCGACCCACCTACGTTGCCTCATGTTCAGCTGTTTCTGATCAAAAATATGTTGAAGGCTTTTATGATCAGTAAACACAGTGCATTTAACTCCATACAAGTAGTGTCTCCACATCTTCAATGCAAACACGACTGCTCCCAATTCTAGATCATGCGTCGTATAATTTTGCTCGTGAATCTTCAATTGTCGGGATGCGTATGCAATAACTTTCTTCCGTTGCATAAGAACGCAACCAAAACCTTGTCGCGAAGCGTCACAATATATTTCAAAATCATCGTTCCCTTCTGGTAACGATAAAATAGGCGCCGTAGTTAACTTTTTCTTCAGTAATTGAAATTCACTCTCCTGCTCAGAGGTCCATTCATATTTCTTTCCTTTTTGCGTTAACGCTGTCAACGGCTTAGCTATTCGGGAAAAATCTTGAATAAACCTTCTATAATAACCGGCTAAACCCAAAAATTGGCGTATCTGCATTGGTGTCTTAGGAGTCTCCCATTTTTCAATGGCTTCAATTTTTGCTGGATCAACCTGAATTCCTTTGCTACTAACAACGTGGCCAAGAAATTGCACTTCTTTCAACCAGAAAGCACACTTAGAAAATTTAGCGTATAGCTGTTATTTTCTCAACAACTCTAATATCAACCTTAAATGCTGTTCATGCTCTTGCTCACTCTTGGAATAGATAAGAATATCATCAATGAAAACGATAATAAACTTATCTAAATATGGACTACAAACTCGATTCATGAGGTCCATGAATACAGCTGGCGCATTCGTCAATCCAAACGGCATGACCAAAAATTCGTAATGACCATAACGTGTCCGAAAAGCAGTTTTCGGAATGTCCTCTTCTTTGACACGTAATTGATGATAACCCGATCTTAGGTCAATTTTCGAGTACACACATGATCCTTGGAGTTGATCAAATAAGTCGTCAATTCTCGGTAGTGGATACCGATTTTTGATAGTTAACTTATTTAATTCACGATAATCTATACACATCCTAAAAGATCCATCTTTCTTTTTAACAAATAGAATCGGAGCTCCCCACGGTGAAGTACTTGGTCGTATGAATCCACGATCCAGTAATTCTTTTAACTGACTTTGAAGTTCTTTTAACTCGGACGGTGCGAGTCTATATGGAGCACGAGCCACTGGTGCAGCTCCTGGTACTAAATCTATTTGAAATTCTACAGATCTAAATGGAGGTAATCCCGGCAACTCTTCCGGAAAAACTTCAGGATAATCTCTTGCCACAGGCACGTCGTTGATGCACTTCTCTTTTTCTTTCTTTTCGACTTTATTAACATGTGCTAGAATAGCATAACATCCCTTTTCTAAACACTTCTTGGCTTTCAAACCGCTAATGAGTTTTAACTTTGAGTTACCCTTCTCTCCATAAATCATCACCGGCATTTTATCCTTACAAGGAATGCGAATTGCCTTCTTGGCACACACAACTTCAGCTCCTACTTTGGACATCCAGTCCATGCCGACTATTACATCAAAACTTCCTAATTCTACGGGTATCAAGTCAATTTTAAACGTTTCTCCGGCTAAATTTATTTCACAATCACGACAAATTTTATCGGCTTTAATTAGTTTACCATTAGCTAACTCACTCATGTACTTAGCATCTAGAGGTAATGATGAACAATTCAATTTAATGTAAAAATTTCTACACACGTAACTTCTATCGGCACTAGTATCAAATATAATAGACGATGATAAGTTATTAATGGTAAACGTACCCGTAACAAGCTCCGGGTCTTCACACGCCTCTCTAGCATTAATAACAAATGCTCTCCCACGTGCAGGTCCGATATTCTTCTCTGGATTCGGGCACTGGCTCTTATAATGACCCTGTTTCCCACATCCATAACAAGTAACAGTAGCCAAAGCAGTTCTATTTGCATTAGTGGCAGGAGTCTTGGTACCATTTGTATTTGTAACGAGAGCCCTACAATCTTCAGCAAGATGACCCTTTCGATTACATTTGTTGCATACCACATTACAGTAACCAGAGTGATGTTTGTGGCATCGGTTGCATAAAGGATTTTGTCCTTTATAACCAAAGCTTAAACCACTACCCGCACCTTGCGTGATTTCTTGTTTCTTAAAAGATTGTTATTGGTTACCTCGATCATAATTTCCATTCCACTTTCTTTTGTTACCTGATACCTTCACATCAGTATTGGATACTTTCTTATCCATGATGACCTGATCCATTAGCTCATTTTCCATGGTTATAGCTTCATGAATTGTCTTAGGTTTCGATGCTGTAACATTTGCCTTGACCTTTTTGGGCAAACCATCTTTGTACATTTCAATCTTCCGTTCTTCGGTTGGAACCAATTCAGGACATAGCAAAACTAATTCCATGAATCGCTGATTGTAGTTGGTGATTTCAGTACCAACAACCTTCAGGCTTCGTAATTCATCTTCCAACTTCCTAACCTCGTTCCTTGGACAATATTCGTTGATTAACATTGTTTTGAATTCTTCCCATGGAGTATCATAAGCTACATCTCCTCCTACAGCCTTCACAAAATTTTTCCACCACGTGAGTGCACTATCTTGTAAAGTGCACGATGCATACTTGGTCATGTCCTTTTCAACACAACCACTGATTTTAAACACAGTCTCCATCTTTTCTATCCACCGGGTTAAACCGATCGGTCCTTCCGTTCCACTGAATGATGAGGGCTTGCAAGCTTGAAAAGTCTTGTAGGTGCATCCTACACAAGGATTTGGGTTAACTGCAGCAGCTCTTGCAGCTTCGACCCATAACATTCTGTCGTTCACTCGCTGGTTGATGAATTCCTCGACTTCTTGTTCCGTCATTCGATTCAATCGCGCCATTTCCTAATGAAAGAAAATAATTATTCACATGGAATATTATAGATGTAGTGTGTATTTATAGTACATTATAGCTTGTTAACAATATGAACCAGGTATTATTATAAAAGCCTTTTTTTCTTATTAGCATTTTATAATTATATCTAGGGTAGTACCTACTCGTTAATGTTCATACTTAATAGCTTAGTACAGAACCAATTACTACAATCTAAATAATACTTAACCATAGAAAATTATTGCATTTCATACTTCACTATTTTACATATGCTTATCTTACATCTAACATTAAGCAAACCACACTAATAATATTATACAAAACATTATATGATCCCATGGTTTAATACGGCAGCGCATCGTTTGGTCTATTTTCTAGGACGTTTAGGTTCAAGGAATGGCCTAACGCTTATCCTAGCTGTCTGCCTATATTTTGGCGGTGGGGCTGAAGAACTGGATGCCGGGATAGAACGAATAGGTATAGCGGGAATAGGGGTGGTAGTGTTTAGTGGAGTTGGTGCCACATCATCCTCACTAAACTCGGGATTTGAATTTTCTAATTCATTAGCCTTTCGTTTCTTTCCTAATTCGAACTTGTCTTTCGTAATTTCCTGTATTTCTTCCTCGGGTTCACTTTCCTCCTCGGGTTCACTTTCCTCCTCGGGTTCACTTTCCGGGTTCCCTATAGTTGGTTCATCCGGAATTTGTGAGTCTTCCCCAAAGATATTATTTTCGTCCTCGGATAGGTTAATGACTGAAACGCCATCTGAAGATTCTGATTCGGAGTCGCTGAATGTGATAATAAGTTTCGAGCCCGACATCTATCACATAACAACTAACCCATTAGTACTACATAATATTTACATATAAATTTTAACCAACAATGATAAGCAATGGTTTTTAAATCAGACCCGGTCAAAGTCCAGACTTACTAATGTATCCTAACGACTTATCAGTTAGACACACTAATGCAAACCTGGTTCGCTAAGACCACCGCTCTGATACCACATGTCATAACCCGTCCTTAACCATAAGAACGTGTTAGATAACGTATGATTTCATTGCGAGGTATTGACCTCTATATGCGACATTTTTAAAAGAACAACTGCATATATTTTACATTACAAACCATAATTCTTATTTTGATACAAGCTTTAGACAACATAAAGATGATTATCGTTTAGCGATAATCTTAGACTTACAAACTTTACAAATGATGATAACAACACGATTTCTAGCATATTTTACAATACAAATCCTCGGATATGCAGTTTTATTTTTGACACAAATATGAGTACGCAAGATCCTGCTTAAATTCAACATGTTGCAGCGGAAGCTTCTAATTATCACCTGAGAATAGACATGCTTAAAACGTCAACATAAAGTTGGTGAGATATAGGTTTAATGCCGGCAGCAATATATATATATAGACCACAAGATTTCATATATAAACGTTTTAATAAAATATTCTAAGTGGTTGAGCACTTGGTAACCATACTTAACATTTAATCACGTCGCATATTCCCTTTATTATGAAATCTTACTACACCGTACCAAGTGTAGTCACAAAACGAAGTACTGTGCAACCGTTGAATACTGGTCGTCCAGTCCGGTTGGGGTTGTCAGGCCCGATAGATCTATCAACAGGATTCGCGTTTACAATACCGCTGTAAATAACAGTTACCAAGCTACAGGGAAGTATGCCAGTGGTACAACTCAACGTAGAATATATTTTTCAGTTACTTGTGTCCATAACGTAAAACATAAAATACATGTATTCTCATCCCGAAATACTTAGAGTTTAAAAGTGGGACTATATACTCACTTTCGTCTTGAAGATATGTAATTTTGACTTGGTCTCCGATTGATATCACGAACCTATCCATATATAATATATCAATACCTTTTCTTTTTAAACAAACGTCACATATATATACTTATAATACTTTTAATACTTTTAATAATTCCTTAGTCCGTAGTTAGCAGTCCGATGTTAGTAATTCAATTTTAATGGTTCATTTTTAGGTGTTTAATAAACCCCCAATGAAATAAATAAAAACCCCCATCGTATATGTATTGGTCGAGATTAATCTTGACCCACGGTACCGGTGTTGTCAAATGACGTGTTGCGTACATAAAGTACCGGTGTTGTCAAATGACGTGTTGCGTACAATCATGGGATCTTATGATTAATCTTCTCGTATTGTTTACGGGTGATCCTGAACCATATAAAATTAAATTATGAGTACATATATATAAAATATCATGTTATTTTAAAAAGATGTGATTTATTTAATTTTCTCCAATTATTTTCGTAGCTAAACTAGTCTTAGATATCCGATCTCGTTTTGGTCATAGTTTCTTCGTTACAACTCCGTTTTCGTTGATTCAACTTGCCACTTCCTTGGATCGAGTCCCTCTTTAAGACTATGAATTGTAAATACCTTAGTTTGTATTCGAAATCACAGGTCATAGGTCAAACTTTAGTGAAACTTATGAAGTTAATCATTTTTGTTACAAAAATATCATTTAATGACCATTTTTCTAAAAACACTTATACTTTGAATTAAATCATGAAATTTTTATGTGTTAACATATTCATAAGAAATATCATTTTTCCAGAATATAAACCTCCAATTCAAAGTTCAAGATGGTTTTTAATTATCCAACCCAAAACAGCCCCCGGTTACACTCCGACGTCGTAAATTCAGTTTTTAAGGTGTTCTTTGAAAAACCAAGTTATACCTTGTTAAATTAGCATATATTTATGTTATATTACAGGTCTTGAAGTATTTTAAAAGTTAAGTTAGAAGGATCTATTTAGTTTGCAAACAAGTTTGAAAACATTCAAACTATGTTCTTGTTGTTAAAATTGTATACCATAAAATATGATAGCTATATATATATGAATCGAATAAGGTTATGAACAAAGTTACTACCTCAAGTTACTTGGACAAGATTGCTGTAAAAGAGAAGTAAAAACCTAGAACCAAAAGAGTGATGGAGTTGGATGAAAGATTGGAAGTAAACTTGTGTTCTTGAAAGGATTCTTGAAGTGTTTTTGTAAGGTTTTTCTTATGGTGTTTAAGTGATGTTTTTATGGCTAGATCTTCATGGATACTAGCTGAATGGTTATGGAGTTTCTTAAGAGTGTGTTTTTGTTAAAGGAAATGTGTAGTAAAATGAAAATGGAATGGAGTATAAATGGTGGTGTAAAAGGTGTATAAGTTTGTAATTTTGTGAAAAAATCTTTTAATCATGTGAAATTGTCATACTAGATAACAAAAGTAGTTACCTTATACATAAGGCATTGAACAAGGGCTGGTTGGTGGTGATTTGATGTGTATATACCAATAGTAAATACGTATAGAGGTTAGGTATGATACGAGTACATGTACTCTAGATATACGTATAGAAATTTTGTGAAAAATGGAATGAGAATTCAAATATAGCTATCTTTTGTAAATACACTTATATTGTTTTATGTATTTAAGTCCTTAAAAGTGATTAAATACATTACTTATACGATATATGTATAAACATTATAGATTATAAGTATTTATGTCAAATAACGTTACGTATGGTTATCGTTTTGAAAACTTAAGTTAGTAGTTTCAAAATATACTTATAACTTATTGTTATTAATACAAAATGAGATATTAAAACATTCTTAGGTCATGTTAAATATGTATATATACATATATATACACAAACATATAATTATCATATGTTATATAGTTCGTGATATCATCGGTCAAACTAGACGGTCAAACGTTGTGTAAAACTCTTTTCGAAGACATAAGTCTCAACAATTTGGATTGCTTGTCATGTTGGTAAGGTTTAATTTATGTAAATATTAATCTTATAAGTATAGAACGATCGAAAAAGTGCGGGTCGTTACACTACCTTCACCACAACAACAATTGGGAATGGCCGAACTATACGCGCCATAGTGAATCCGAACTACGCGAGAGTCACTATCCCGGAGGAATGACCGAACTACACGAGTCATTTGTGAATCCGAACTACAAGAGACTCACTCCTCAATACAATGACCGAAACCACACGAGTCATTTGTGAATCCGAACTACTCGAGATTCACTTCCACAACATCGAGGATGGTCGAACTACACGAGCCTTAGTAATCCGAAACCACACGAGATTACTACCTCAATAAGATGACCGAACTACACGAGTCACCATGAATCCGAACTACACGAGATTCTTTTAGTTAAGATGACCGAAACCACACGCGTCATCGTGAATCCGAAACCACACGCGATTCACAATCTCAACATAGGAATGGTACTCGCATTTCCCACCGGTACTCGCATTTCCCGATAGTGTTACACCATACCGACATAACACTACTCCCTTGATGAAGTCAGCGGACCCCGAAGGTCATACTCCACTAATCTCAACACCGGATGAAGTCAGCGGACCCGAAGATCATGCTTCACCGATATAACACCACGCTCATGATGAAGTCAGCGGACCCCGAAAGTCATGCTCCACCAATCACGTATTCCCAAGATGAAGTCAGCGGACCCTAAAGATCATGCTTCATCAAACAACCATACCATAACCGAGCAAGAACCACCTATACCAAACATAGGTACCAAACAATAATTCTCCACAAGAGAACCCGACACACACCTCCCTTAACCGGAGGATTTCACCTTGCTCGCCAAACACGTCCATTATCTCTCAACGAGATTTACCACGTTACCACCTCGGTGATGATTCAAATCCAAACCATAAGTACAATTTATCCGAAATTGTACTCTACCACAAATCGACCCAACCAGGTCTCGACAACATTTTCCGGATCTACCAATAGCATCATCCGAAATCTCACACTAAAACTTCCTCGTGCGGGAGTGTAACTCCCCCACTTAGAACCACGTTCCATATCCACAACTCGTACAATCGCACAATGCTACCACATGTAGACTTTACCAACAATTGGGCTCACACGACCCATTACCACATCTTGCTCCAACCTTGAGCACACGAAGGATTTTAACCAACCCTTAAACACTTTGTACGAAAAGTGTACCGCAACACAATCGGAGTCGAACACCACGCTAGTAGGTATAAAAGAGGCACCTAATGTCGCGTCATAAAGACTCCATTACCAACACACATCGAGATTTAAAACACTCGATCTCAAGGGTTCCAACCAACCGACGAACCTCATGATTCGTCACTTCAACATAAAAGCGAACACGCGCTTAACAACCAAACACCAAAACCATTTCCGTGGCTTGGTAGAAACGTTTACCAAATACTAAGGAATGCTTGGTTGCACCAAGTCTTACGCCCTTCGCCCGTCAATCAATCATCAACATAGGGTACTTCCATTAGGAACGTCACCCATAGCATAACATGCACAACAAAGGCACGCAACTCAAACTCAAACGGCATTTAATAAATAATCAGAAGACATATTTATCAAAATTAAACGTACCTTAACGTCTCCTGGCCGCACCCGTCCCCGCTAACTTGGGACATTCCGACTTACGATGTCCTTCATTTTGGCAATTGAAGCACACCATACCATCACCCTTTGGTACCGAACATTCCCAAGACTTGTGACCCCTCACGCCACAATTGTAACATCTAGCCGCACTAGAATCCGACATACCCGTTCGCGTACCACCCGTGCTCACACTCGGACCCTTAGCCCTCTTACTCGGAGCACCATAAGAAACGACCCTTCGCTCACTTGAAGGTTTACCTTTTTCGATCGTGAATACGACTCGAAACCTCTAACCAAGTCGAATAATTCCGAAAACGATTTCGCTTGACCCCGGCTAATTTTACTTTTCAAGTCATCATTCAAGGTCCGATAGAAATCTCCCATCAACAAACGATCATTCCCCAAATACTCCGGACAAAAACGAGCCTTCGCCATAAAGGTCGTCTTGAGAGTACTCAAATCCATAGATCCTTGTCGCAAATTTCGCAACTCATTACGCAATTCCCACAAATCGGCCGAAGTTCGGAACTCCTCGAAGAATTCCTTCTTAAAGTCGTCCCACGATAAAGCCATAAACGTCTCGCCACCGACAAGATCAATCTTACCATCCAACCAATCCCTTGCCCTACCCCGTAACAAACTCGTAGCGAGTCTCGTCTTTCTCTCGGGAGGGCAATCAATAGTATGGAAACACCCTTCGACGTCCAAAATCCAAGTTGTGCTTACCAAAGGATCCGGCTTTCCGTCATACATCGGGGGTTTAGTCCTCATGAAGCTCTTAAGATAACGCTCCATTTCACCATTACTTTGAAGTTCGGAATACCTCCTTTCCATTCTTTAATCTAACGCACCCATTTGCTCCGCAACGGCGGCCGCAACCCTAGTGTTAAACTCCGCGTCATTCGCCTCGGTCTCGTTTCGCGTCGTCATTCTAAAGAATGCAAAACGATTAGTCCACGAACATGTAAAACCGTACGCACGACACAGCCCCATCTTGCTAAACACTCATCGTACATCACTTGTTAGACACGATTTGCACCCGTAATAAGGTTTGCAAGTTCTTATTACGCACACATGCCGCATCGACTCGTTAGTACAACGACCGTCTCGCTCGATGATATACACAAACACAACCAAAATTCTACGCGGTACAAACACACGCGAGAATTATTATCACAACACGACAACATATTAATAATATCCGCATTACTAATATAAACGTTAGTCAACCTATAGCCAAGGCACTAACCAAACCCATTCCGACCCGTAATCCTACAAGTCCCGCAATAATTTAAGCACACACAAGTCTAAGTCTAGGCACCTATCTCAAGTCACCTAAATCCCTTAGACCATGCTCTGATACCACTTGTAACAACCCAAACCATCCAACGACAAAACCACGTGAAAACAGCAAAATAAAAAAAAAATTCCTGAAGAGCATGTTGCGCGGCGCGCCATATAGGCCGCGCGGCGCGCCAAAGTGGACTGTCCAAAAAGTTCTTAAATGCGAAAATGTTTGACTAGTTCCCGACGTATTTAGACAAAACGCTTTTAACCGCATGTTCAATATATGAAAACTAGCGCGTTCCATTAATAAAATTTTAGTTTACGAAGCGGGACCCACATTGACCCAAATTACCCTTTAAGTATCAAAATACAATTTTCGACCATAAGACTTTTAATACAAAACAAAGCCGAGCATGGCGATTGGGGATACGCTACCCAATCCTAATAAATCCAAAAGCAAGCCTTCTACGCAAACTATGCAAGTCCTCTAATCCTCGCGCTTACCCGAGCCACCATCCGCATGCAATCTATAAAAAGAGTCAACAACGAGAGGGTAAGCTAACGCTTAGTGAATGATAATATACTACATACATATATATGTATAAAATGGACACGCCACAAAATAACAAATACCGCATACCGAGGCATCCATATATAAGGCACTACACTAAGCATACCGTACGATCTCTAAGCAACGAGCTAAAGATACAACAACAATATAAGTTCACCAACGACGATGTGAACAACGCCAAATAGCTACACCCGGAGGGTTAGCTACAACACAACAATACATTAATATATAACAATATAAACGAACAAGGTTAACACCTTAACCCAATACCGAGAACCAAATACCACAATGAAGATTGGCCGAACTACACGAGCCTTAGTAATCCGAAACCACACGAGATTACTATCTTCACAACATCGAGGTTGGCCGAACCACACGAGCCTTAGTAATCTGAAACCACACGAGATTACTACCTCAATAAGATGACCGAACTACACGAGCCACCATGAATCCGAACTACACGAGATTCATTTCCACAATACAATAAGATGACCGAAACCACACGCGTCATCGTGAATCCAGATACACACGCGATTCACTTCTCAACATTATACGCTTCGCCATTGGGGTTATATCAACCACATCACAACCACGTGTGATAATGTACACGCGAACGCGTACTTCGCCAAAGATGGTCAACCAAAACGCACAACCGTGCCAATTGGACTCATACAAAAGTCCATCAAATTCATCTATATGTGAAGTGAGCTCTATAGCCGAGAATCACTTCACCCGACCCGCACCCATCCTACACATACATATGCACATAGGATATTATCACTCACCTTGAAGTCTTGAAGAAAGCTTCCAAGTAAACCGCAACTCGCCAATGGAAAATACCTATTCCATTATCACAATTACAACAATACACTTAGAGTGGATTTACAAATCAACCCAATTCGTCACTTAGTGTAATTTCGACCCAAATGCACTTCCAAGCACAAACCGTGCCCAAAACTAACCAATAATCACTAACACAAGTGAGAATGGTCCTAATACGCCAATTAAACCCGAACTCAAGTGTTAAACACGTGTCATACCCATTTTGACACTTAAACCCTAATTTTGACCCATAAGGTCAAAATCTCACCATTTACAAGTTTTGACACCAAAACACATTTAACTTGGTTTTATACTTCAACTTAATCCATTTCAAGTTTATAAACCTCATTAAATCGCAAAATGGGTCATAATCACCACCAAACCCTAATTTGACCCAAAGTCACAATTAGTCAACCAAATAACCTTAAATGGGTTTCAATACTTCCATAATCACTAACTTAAGTGATTAAACTCAATTTCAAGTCCTAAACATGGCAAATTAGTTCACCAACCCAAAATCCACCAACACTAACAATAAACCCGATTACTAGCATCACTAAACCCACTTCATGAGTCTAAATGGGTTTATCAACAAATCAAGTTCAAATCCTAACTTTGAATAGCAAAATCAACAATGAAATTCGGAGTTAGAACTTACCAATACCGCCAAAATGATGCCGTCGACGAGTAGAACAACTTTAATGCTTGAGGTTTGACCCGAAACAACCTCCTTCTTCTCCAAATGGAGTTCTCTCTCACTAGAACTCAATCTTTCTCTAGGGTTTGAGGATGGGAGTGTTTGTGTGGGTGAGAAATGAGCTCTAATGGAGTTCTAGGTCAGTCTTGATGACCCCAAACCGACCCTAATTGAAAAGACCAAAGTACCCCTCATTTAAACCTTTTAAAAAGGCTGAAAATTGCCTCTGCAGCAATCGGCGCGCCGCGCTAGAAGGTGGAGCGCCGCTCCAAATAACTGGAAATTGTGGTCGAGCCCAAAACAGGTTTCAGCAACTTGTTTTGGCCATAACTTTTCGACCGTAACTCCGTTTTTGATGAATCAAATATCGTTAGAAATGTAATAAGATATTCTATACAATGGTAAGGCTTTGAAACATCAACTCAAACTTTATTTGGGGTTGAAAAGATACGTACACACCTTGTCACTTTGGACAACGTCCAGTTTCCTTCGACGTTCGAGCAAGCAACACGTACACTTCATACACGCATCATACACCATAAATACATTATGTACAATCAATATTTGGGTCTTACACATGTTCTATATCTATATGATATGCTAACTTAATTATTTAAAACCTGGAAACACGAAAAACACCGTAAAACTGGACATACGCCGTCGTAGTAACACCGCGGGCTGTTTTGGGTTTGATAATTAAAAACTATGATAAACTTTGATTTAAAAGTTGTTCTTCTGGAAAAATGATTTTTCTTATGAACATGAAACTATATCCAAAAATCATGGTTAAACTCAAAGTGGAAGTAAGTTTTTCAAAATGGTCATCAAGACGTCGTTCTTTCGACTGAAATGACTACCTCTTACAAAAATGACTTGTAACTTATATTTTTGACTATAAACCTATACTTTTTCTGTTTAGATTCATAAAATAGAGTTCAATATGAAACCATAGCAATTTGATTCACTCAAAACGGATTTAAAATGAAGAAGTTATGGGTAAAAAAAGATTGGATATTTTTTGATTTTTGTAGCTACGGGAAATATTAACAATTCTATACAAATCATATCCTAGCTAACTTATATTGTATTATACATGTATTCTAATATATTATGTAATCTCGGGATACCATAGACACGTATGCAAATGTTTTGACATATCATATTGATGTTTCGCGAGGTGTATATAAAATAGCTATTAATTTTAGCAGAAAATACTATTAAATACGATACAATTTTACACAAGATATTTATTTATTTATAGAATGGATATACTTAAACCTTGCTACAACACTTATAGGCAGTGTACCTAATCGTACAATAGTGTAGTTTTTAGTAAGTCCGGTTCGTTCCACAGGGAATCTTTTTTAAAACAAAGCTTAACGCTATATTAGTTTACTTTTATAAAAATACAAATATATATATATATAAGTAATATTATTATTATAAAGGGGGTTTTTACCGTTTAATGACCGGTTTGTCGATTTTAAAACTTTAGTCGCAGTTAAAACCAAATGTAAAATATTAAAAATAAATACAAGACTTAAATTAAAGTGTAAAGTAAATAACGATAATGAAATTGCGATTAATAAAAATGCGATAAAATAAACTTGCGATAATTAAAAAGTATGATAATTAAAAGTGCAATTAAATACAATAACAATAAAAATGCGATAATTAGAAGTGCAATTAAATATGAAATAAAGGAAATTAAATATGAAATAAAAGAATTATGCTTATTTAAACTTCCGTAATCATGATGTTTGACGTGTTGATTTTAGTTTTATGCCCATGGGTTAATTGTCCTCTGTCCTGGATTATTTAATATGTCCGTCTGGTTTTTGTCCATAACAGTCCATCAGTCATAAATATAAAGTGCGAGTATCCTCGTCAAATTATCCTTATACCCGAAGTTAAATATTCCAACTAATTAGGGACTTAAACTGTAACAAGATTTTAATACTTTGTTTAATAATTACACCAGGATGTCGACTGAGTGTAACCCAAGGTTTTAATATTTTGTTATCAATTATACCAAGTGTCCTTGTACATAATTTCACCCCTGTTTTAATTATTCTAGTGGCTATTAATCTATTCCCGTGTCCGGTTAAATGAACGATTATTCGTACATATAAATACCCCGCCCATCGTGTCCGATCGAGTGTATATGGTAATTTATAGGGACGCCCAATTGTAAATTTTTATATTAACATTAACAAACTATCATTTAGTTAAACAAATATAAAGCCCATTAATAGACCATAGTCTAATTTCCACAAGTGTCGTTCTTTTGTCCAAACCCCAATTATGGTACAAAGCCCAATTACCCAAATTTTAGTAATTAGTCCAACATCATGATTATTTCGGATTAAATAAGCATAATAATAACTTAGCTACGAGACATTAAATTAAAAAGGTTGAACATAACTTACAATGATTAAAAATAGCGTAGCGTTACACGGACAGAATTTCGACTTACACCCTTACAACATTCGCTAACATACCCTTATTATTAGGATTAAAATTAAAATTAAAATTAAAATTAAAATTAAAATATAAATATAAATATATACGATATAGATAGAGAGGTGGATATATGAATGAGTAAAAATGATCAGAATTCGGTTGGCTTTATAGGGAGTTTCAAACTTTGGGGCTCCGCGACTTGCGGCATTTTTTGCCTTCAAACTCCGCGAGTCGCGGAGTTTGCTTTTACAGCTCACACAAGTTTGGCTCTTTGTTTACCGACGGTTTTAAATATTTATATAATATATAAATAATTATAAGAATTATTTAAATTTTATATTATATTTATGTGCATAGTTGACTTGTAATTTTTAGTCCGTTGCGTTGAGCGTTGAGAGTTGACTCTGGTCCCGGTTCAGGATTTTCGAACGTCCTTGCGTACAATTTAATATCTTGTACTTTGCGTTTTGAATCTTGTACTCTTGTAATTTCGAGACGTTTCTTATCAATAATTAGAACCTCTTTGATTGTATTTTGTACTTTTGAGCTTTTTGGTCGTTTGCGTCTTCAATTCGTCGAATCTGTCTTTTGTCTTCACCTTTTATTATTTAAACGAATATCACTTGTAAATAGAACAATTGCAACTAAAAGCTTGTCTTTCTTGAGGAATAATGCTATGAAATATATGTTCGTTTTTAGCATTATCAAATATTCCCACACTTGAGCGTTGCTTGTCCTCAAGCAATATCGTCTTGAAATACTAGAATCACTTCTTTATTCTTCACACTTTGTACATCAGTGATTTCTATACGGCGGTATAAACAATGGTAATAACGATATGGTTTACAGTCCCCGCATGACTATAAAAATTTAGATCCATTAAGGAAATTGGATCTTTATGAAAACATTTGATCTTTTGAAAATTAAATCTAGTTTTTACCCTAGATAAGTTTTCCGGAATAACCCTTTACCGGTGTTTGCAAAATATTTTTGTGGGTTTGGTGGGTTTCAGATTTGAAAATTTTAGCTTAAAACTTATGGTTTTGTGTCACCCACTTGCTAACCTTGTATTTGGAAAGCAACACGTCCAGTTTACTTGTCCCGTATATTACCTTTCGGTAAACTACCGTCCGGTTGTAAAGGAAAGCGTTGAACAAGCAACTGTTAAGGCAATGTCTAATGACATGCATTTGATTATGGTCTATAACGTGTCGGACGCAATTACTATCCTTGGTAGGAGCAATAGTAAAGCTCACCCTTATAATTTTTCGGTCTGGCACAAGGTCCTGTCTTTGACCATGCTATGCAACCACCGTTCTTACGGTTGACACCCGATTTAGTTCAGGTGACCTAATGAATTCCAGGTGAATTCCTAGGATTTTACGTTCAATGGTAATGAACGCATTGGGAATAGGGTTTTCAGAAAACAAATCGTTTTGTAATTTTGATCAAAATATTTTCTCGTTCAAGCTCGAGTTTAGATATCATTGAATTCCATGAGTTTGAATTCTCAATCTTTAAGGTCAATCTCAAGGATTGAGTAATATCAGTCTTAAAAGCTAATTTTTAATCTTTAAGGAGATTATCCTTTCTGGGGATCTGATTCATTAGTCTTATCAAGCTAATTTGCATGGTGCCCTCCCCATTGTACGAGACAGATCCTCTCATGGTTAGGATAAGTCTGACCACTTGGCGACCCTGTTTGATGCTGAGGTCCGTGGATTTCCTGCTGATTTTAGTGATGACTTTTCTAGATTTTTCGTCAACCTACAGCTGGTCTGGACGACAACTTCATGACCTAAATCAAGAAGCGCGTGTCTTTTTCGGAAGACTTTACTTCCTTTTAATGATGGAATTGATTCATCGTGTAGATCCATCTTTCTTACAGTAAATCAGGTAAAACTTTTTAGTTTAGTCCAAAGTAAAAGTATTTTCAGTTATTTGTACAAAAATATGGGATATATGTTTTGAATAACTTGGAGAATTTTCCCACACTTGGCTTTTATTTTCCTTTTTATCGTCCTCTATTCCATTTTAAATGAATTTTAACATTTTGGTTTGTTTCCCAATTTATGTCCTTTCCGAGGTAACAATAATTTCGGTGTTAAAACCTAGTTTTATCGTTCATAAATATGTATAAACATGATTTTGAGTTCATTTAATTGAAAATTTTGAAAATTTTTACTAGAATTGGGTAGTCAGTATATAAGACTAGGGCTGTTCTTTATTATCAGAGAGCACTAGATTCTAATACAACTACTGCTTTACTAGTATTTTTAATGGTAACCCAGTGTTTAAGATAAAAATTTTAAAATCCGAAAGAATTTAACCCCTTCCCACACTTAAGATCTTGCAATGCCCTCATTTGCAAGAAATCAGTAACAATTTAAATTATTGAGGGTGATTTGTGTGAAAATGATTAAATTTTTACCAAAGTTTCCAAATATATTGGCGTTTGTTTGCTGAATGATAAATGGTGCACATCATTTGTTCATTCCGTCTTGTTGTTATTTCACATATATTTTGCATCTTGTCGTCAAAATTAGTTGCTTTTGCTGAACTTAACGCCAGTCTTTGAAAATGCGTTATTTTATCCTGTTGTGTACATAAGATAAACTGCAAACATATATACATATTTTTGAAGTTTGGTATATTACCCCACATTCAAAAATTATTAAAATCTAAGAATAAAAGTTAGAAAATTATATAAACTGTTACAATATTAACATAAGTATTAAGCGTATCAACATTAAAAATTACAAAATAAATAAAACTAAGTAGACTAGGGATGATACTGATACCAATAAGGGTTCCAAGCATAACCATAGGTGCTATAAAATGCTTCGGCAGGGTTATACGTAGGATACGGTGGTTGCATCTCTATAGACCAGGGAGGGAATATGGGTTTTGGTGTAGGAATATAGTTTCTACCTATATGTTGGCAATGAGCTATGATTTGGTTCTGATGAACTTGCCAATCTTCAAATGCTCTCTGTCTAACATTTTCGTACTCCTGTGAAGCTATAAACCTTTGCATTTCTTGCATCTCATTTCCCCCTCCTACATTACCTTGCTGTTGGTTTCTCTCAACCTGTGGATGTCTACCATGGTATTGTACTGCGGCGTTATTTCGCCTCTTCAAAACTTTCGCCCCATGGTATACATTTAAACCTATAGTATCGCGGGGTTCTGGTTCTTCGACTACTAATCCCCCCGACTTATATCCACACCGAGATATTCAGCAATCAAAGTAATAAAAATACCACCTCCTATTATGCTATGCGGTCTCATCCCCCTAACCATAGCTGATAAATAATAACCCACATAATAAGGTATACTTACAGCGCTTTGTGGGTCTCGAATACACATATGGTAAAACAAATCCTGTTCATTTACCTTTTCCTTGTTCTTACCTCTTTGTGTAATTGAATTTGCTAAAAACCTATGAATTACTCTTAATTCAGCTCTATCTATATCCAAATAAGAGTAATTTCCCCTTTTGAATCGGTGATGGCTTGTCATTTGACTCCATACACAGTGTGTATCAAAATTTTCATCTATCTTTCTACCATTTAGTATCAACCCTCTACAATCGGCAGATGCTAACTCCTCAGGCGTATATATACGTAAAGCCTGAGCCATGTCTAGTAAAGACATGTGGCGCATCGAACCTCCTAACAAAAATCTAATAAAAGATCGATCGGTTAAACTAGCTACCCGATCATTTAATTCTATACTACACAACAATTCTTCACACCATACTTTATATACAGGTCTACACATGGTGAATAAGCGTACCCAGTCGTTAAAAGTAGAATTACCATACCTCTGTGCAAGTAATTCCCTAATTGGCCCGGCCAATTCTACAGCTTCTAATGGTCCCCATTCTATGACCCTCGGTACCTCAACAACTTTAGAATGAAGAGTATGCAAACCCCTTTGGTATTTTGGATAATCTATCCAAAGTCTGTCAAATCTCAGGTTCGTGTGCAAATCTTCCAAGTGCATATCAGAAAATGTCATGACTGGGTGAGGTACATCTTGCTTGTTGTAGTTATCCACCTCCTGTTGTTCCGCATTCTCAGCAGGAGCATTGCGAGCTTGGGATGAAGATTCACCCCTTTCAGTCTGCAAAACACATCAAACACAATTTTTGTGCATCCAAATATGCATTAGTGTCAGCAAAATCATCAATCAAAATAATTACAATGACATGATCAATTTATATCAAACCTAAGCTCATTTTCACATTTTTATCAAATCTACACTTTTTCAAATAAGCATATACGAAAATGTTCGCCAAGTTCATAAGCATTCAACTCAAATAACATGTCAAAATAATCATTACTAGCAATTAAACAAGTTTCAAATGGCATTATCTCTCAAAAATCAAGTTCATGAATTTTTAGACTTGAAAAAGTCCACTTTAATTCTCAAAATCATGTTTAGGCTCAAAGTTTGGATCATTTAACTACCTAAACATGTTACACTACTTAATTTAGCAATAATTCATGACAAAAATCGGCCATAACCTGTTTATATCAAAAAGCCCCAAATTTGCTCAAGAACACAAACCCTAGATTACTCAAAATTTGAAGTTTAAGGCTTCTAATCATGTTAAATAGCATCAATCTAGGTTATATAAGCATAATACATAAACAATTTAAGCTTAATTACACTAAAAAGCATCAAAATCAAATTGGGGAAAAAATTGCTCAAGAACACTAATTTTCGGATTAAATGGTGTTTAGGTGTAGAAATTTACCGTTTTTCTTGAGTAATTCCTTGATAGCATCCTTCTCAACATGATTTTAGTAAAAGATTTGATGATTAACGGTTAAAAATTATGATTTTGGGGGTATTTTTGCGTGTTTTTTCGGCAGTTATTTCGCAGTATTGGTGTGTTTGTGGGTTGGGACTGATTTGTTCCAGCTCTTATATTTTTTTTTCTGTAATTCGATATCTCCGCGAGTCGCGGTGTTTGAAACTGCAAACTCCGCGAGTCGCGGAGTTTGTATTATTTTTTTTTTTTTAAACATCTTATATTAATTAAAACAATTTAGTAATTAATTTTAAAATTTTGTTTCCCTTGTTATTTAGGACGAGGTCGTTTTGGATCGATGTCCTAGTCCGTCCTTCGACAAAATTTTAAAATTTGTCTTTTTTAGGCGATTGTTTTAAAAGCTAAGATTTTTGGGTTTTTTAAATGTTTTTGGTATACTTTAATTCAATAAGATTAAAAATAATGATAATAAAAGTTCTCGTCCCTCCCTCGGGTAAAGCAATTTCGGTTTAAAGACCTAGTCTTTAACTTACGACGAATTTTAAAAATCATATTTTTAACTTAATGAGATAAAGTAAATTTTTGTTTTTAAATTCACACAATTTAAATATAAAATTCAAAATTAAAAATTCACACCAAACTTTAAAATTTGAAATGCATAAAATTAAAAATTCATATTTTAAAAATTAAAAATTCACACCAAACTAAATTTAAAAATTCATATTATAAATTCACACCAGACTTATATTAATTTTTCAAATATTTACAATTTTAAATATATTGTTTTTACAAAGTTTACAATATTAATTTAAGATTTATATATTAATTTTAAAAACATGGTAAAAATAAAATTAAAAATCTTTTTGGCTTTTTATCCCACTTTAATCAATCAAATATTATCAAAAATATGCGCCCCTCTTTTCGGTAAAGTAATTTCGGTTCCAAGACCTAATTTAACTCATGACGAATTTTTGAAATATTTTGGGTTGATTGATTAAAGATATTTATACCTTAAGAATAAACGTTAAATTTCGCAGTGATGTAATAAATTTTTGAATGATATCAATAATTTCGGTCGCCAAACCTAATTTTATTCAATACCAATTTAATACTTTATAGCGAACAAATTAGCGTTTATTATCAAAAGGTTAAAAATAAATAAAATAAAAACTGTACAGACATACCTGTAAAATAGATTTCTTAGTTATACGATCTATCCCATTCATAAGATAGTCGGTTTAATTGGTTTTCCATGGCTACATAGGCGTAACCTCGAGCATTCAGTGTCTTTTCTTCTAAACATATGAACGGTCCGTCTCTGCATAAAGTAACAAATTCGGTGTTTGAATAGGTTTGATTATTTGAACATTTACCTCCATGTGACCATTTTTCGCATTTGTGACATCTTTCTAGGTGTCGTGCTCTTCTTTTTGCTGCGGATTTTGATTTTTCTTTACCAAATTGTAACTTATTATCTTCGCATCTGGATTCTTTTCTAACTCCGTTCATTTTTTCTCTGATTACTGATACTATTTCACTCGGAAGTGTGTCATTATTACGTTTAGTGATCAAAGCGTGTAGCATTAGACCATGGTTTAGTTCACAGGCAGTCTTCATTTCCTAAAAAAATAAAAATTCAGAATGGGGGGAGAAGACTAGTTCTTTAGGGTCTGCTAGGGAAAGACCATTCGGGTTCCATTTTCGAGAACTACACGAAAACAGACAATCTAACTCTAACAGAAATACATATTATCCTTTAAAGACTTGATTCTCCCCACACTTAGTTAGCTGTGGTGTCGAAATTGTGATTAACTTCGTTGTCGACTTCCATCGGACTATCTATGTAGTGTTTAACTCTGTGACCATTAACTTTAAATTCAATCCCATTTGAATTTATTAATTCTATCGTTCCGTATGGGAAAACTCTTTTGACTATGAATGGTCCAGACCATCTTGATTTCAATTTTCCAGGAAATAGCTTGAATTGTGAATTGAAAAGAAGAACTCTGTCTCCTTCTTTAAATTCTTTTGAACTTCTGAGTCTTTTATCATGCCATTTCTTCGTTCTTTCTTTATAGATTAACGAATTTTCGTATGCTTCATGTCTTAATTCTTCTAATTCGTTTAGTTGACTTAATCGTAGACGTCCGGCTTCATGTAAATCAAGATTACATATCTTCAAAGCCCAAAATGCTTTGTGTTCAATTTTTACTGGAAGATGACATGCTTTTCCATAAACAAGTCTAAAAGGTGTAGTTCCAATTGGAGTTTTGTAGGCTGTTCTAAAAGCCCAGAGTGCATCCTCCAATTTAATGGACCATTCCTTCGGATTTGATCCTACGGTTTTCTCTAGAATACGTTTTAAAGCTCGGTTGGTATTTTCAACTTGTCCACTTGTTTGTGGATGA
Organism: Rutidosis leptorrhynchoides; assembly: GCF_046630445.1. Classification (NCBI taxonomy): domain Eukaryota; kingdom Viridiplantae; phylum Streptophyta; class Magnoliopsida; order Asterales; family Asteraceae; genus Rutidosis; species Rutidosis leptorrhynchoides. The sequence goes on from NC_092339.1 coordinate 9,860,928, forward strand.
TATGCGGAGGAGATTTTATGAGTTACTCCATATCTTTTAAGAACTTTCTCAAGTTGATTATTACAGAAATGAGTACCCCGATCACTTATTAAAGCTTTCGGTGTTCCAAACCTTGCAAAAAGACGTTTTAAAAAGTTGACTACAACTCGTGCATCGTTAGTTGGGAGAGCTTGTGCTTCCGCCCATTTAGATACATAATCAATGGCTACGAGAATATAGAGATTATTATGAGATTTTGGAAATGGACCTATAAAGTCAATACCCCAAATGTCAAATACTTCACATACTTGGATGACATTTTGTGGCATTTCATCACTTTGACTTATTTTTCCGGCCCTTTGACAAGCATCACAGGATTTGCAAAGAAGGTGTGCGTCTTTGTAAATTATAGGCCAATAGAATCCAGCATCATAAACTTTTCTTGCTGTTAGTTGAGGCCCATAATGCCCTCCTGTTGGTCCTGTGTGACAATGGTTTAAAATTTTACTAGCTTCATCTCCAAATACACATCGGCATATTATTCCATCGGGACAACTTTTAAACAAATGTGGATCTTCCCAAAAATAGTGTTTTATATCACTGAAGAATTTCTTTCGTCTTTGGTACGATAATCCTTTTTCAAGGAATCCACAAACTAAGTAGTTTGCATAGTCTGCAAACCATGGAATTTCTTTATGACCTATCTTCAATAGATATTCATCAGGAAAGTTGTCTTGTATGGCCGATTCATTTAGAACTTCTAATTCGGGATTTTCAAGAAGAGAAAGATGATCAGCGGCGAGATTTTCTGCTCCTCTTTTATCTCGGATTTCAATATCAAACTCTTGTAAGAGTAAGATCCAACAGATTAATCTTGGTTTAGCATCTTGTTTTGAAAATAGGTATCTAAGAGCAGAATGGTCGGTATAGACCACCGTTTTTGCTAGAACGAGATATGAACGAAATTTGTCAAAAGCAAAGACAATAGCAAGGAGTTCTTTTTCAGTAGTTGTATAGTTCGTTTGTACTCCTTGTAATGTCTTACTAGCATAATATATAGGTTGAAATCGTTTTTCAATCCTTTGTCCTAAAACGGCTCCCATTGCAAAATCACTTGCATCGCACATTAGTTCAAATGGTAGATTCCAATTTGGTGTTATCATGATCGGCGCATTACTGAGTTTCTCTTTAAGAATATTAAAAGATTTGATACACTCATCTGAAAAGATGAATGGAGCATCCTTTTCTAGGAGTTTATTCATATGAGTGGCAATTTTTGAAAAATCTTTTATGAAACGTCGGTAAAAACCGGCATGCCCTAGAAAACTCCTAACTCCTCTAACATTGGTGGGATGTGGAAGTTTAGCAATTACATCTACTTTAGCTCTATCCACTTCAATTCCTTCTTTTGAAATTTTATGTCCAAGAACGATACCTTCTTTAACCATAAAATGGCATTTCTCCCAATTAAGTACTAGATTTGATTGTTCGCATCTAATAAGCATTCGCTCCAGATTAACTAGACATGATTCAAATGTATCACCGAAGACTGAAAAGTCATCCATGAAAACTTCCATGCATTCTTCTATCATGTCATGAAAAATCGCCATCATGCACCTTTGAAAGGTTGCAGGGGCGTTGCAAAGTCCAAATGGCATGCGTTTGTAAGCAAAAGTACCATAAGGGCACGTGAATTTGGTTTTCTCTTGGTCCTCGGGTGCTATTGGAATTTGAAAATATCCGGAAAATCCATCTAGAAAACAATAGTAACTATTTCCGGCTAATCTTTCCAACATTTGATCTATGAAAGGTAAGGGAAAGTGATCTTTTCTGGTGGCGTCATTTAAATTTCTATAATCAATACATACACGCCATCCTGTTACAGTCCTAGTAGGAATAAGCTCATTTTTCTCATTTGTAATGACAGTCATGCCACCCTTCTTAGGCACGCATTGAACTGGGCTTACCCATGGACTATCAGAAATTGGATATATCAAACCTGCATCTAGCAGTTTAATAATTTCTTTTTTAACTACATCTTGCATATTAGGATTTAGTCTTCATTGGCGTTGCACATACGTTTTATGACCTTCTTCCATAAGGATTTTATGTGTGCAATACGAAGGACTTATTCCTTTAATATCATGAATCTTCCATGCAATGGCTGGTTTATGAGCTTTCAACACAGAAATGAGTTGTGATTTCTCATTTTCAGTAAGAGAAGACGATATTATTACAGGTAATTCAGATTCACCATGTAAATAAGCGTATTCCAAATGGTTTGGAAGTGGCTTTAACTATAATTTCGGAGGTTCTTCTATTGATGATTTGTATCGATATCTGTCTTCTTCTTTTAGCATTTGAATTTCTTCTGTTGTTGGTTCATATCCATTAGCTATAAGTGTAGCTAACATTTCAGCTTCATCAATTGGTTCATTACCTTCTCCTAAAGAACATTCTCCTGTTCCTTGTAATTCTGGAAATTCTTCTAATAATTCTGCATGTGCATCTATAGTTTGAATATAATAACATGTATCATCTGCAGATTGTGGTTGTTGCATTGCTCTATCAACTGAAAAGGTAACACTCTCATCCTCTATACTTAGGGTCAATTTCTTACCGAACACGTCTATCATTGCTTTAGCCGTGTTTAAGAATGGTCTTCCTAATATGAGAGGAACTTGAGAATCTTCTTCCATGTCCAAAACAACAAAATCTACTGGAAATACTAAAGTACCAACTTTAACTAGCATGTTCTCCATTATCCCTCTAGGATATTTTATTGATCTATCGGCTAGTTCTATGCTTATTCTAGTTGGTTTCAATTCTCCAAGGTCTAGTTTAGCGTATAGTGAATACGGCATTAAATTTATACTAGCACCTAAGTCTGCCAATGCTTCTATTGAACTAAGACTACCCAGAAAACATGGAATTGTGAAACTTCCTGGATCAGATAGTTTTTCTGGTATCTTATTCAACAGCACTGCTGAACAATTAGCATTCATAGTAACAGCCGAGAGTTCTTCCATTTTCTTTCTATTTGAAATTAGATCTTTCAAGAATTTAGCATATCTAGGCATTCCTGAAATCACATCAATGAAAGGAAGATTTACATTTATCTGTTTAAACATATCCAAGAATTTGGATTGCTCGGCTTCAAGTTTCTCTTTCTTCATTTTACTCGGGTAAGGAAGTGGTGGTTGGTATGGTTTAACATAAGGTTTAGCCTTAACTGTATTATCTTCATTAACCTTTTCAACTACCGGTTCTTTTTCCTTATCTTGATTAGGTTGTGGTTCTTGTGGAGTAGGAATAGCTTCATCAGAAGTTACAGGTATTTCAGGTGGTTTAAGCGTTGTACCACTTCTTGTGGTAATGGCTTTAGCTGTTTCATTCCGGGGGTTAGCATTTGTATCACTAGGTAGACTTTCCGGTTTTCTTTCACCTATTAACCTTGCTAGGTTACTTACTTCTTGTTCCAGATTTTGAATAGAAGCTTGTTGATTTCTAAATGCTTGATCATTTTGTTCATTGGTTTGTTTCTGAGATGTGAAAAATTGCGTTTGAGTTTCAACTAGCTTCGTCATCATATCTTCTAAATTTGGCTTTTTATCATCGGTTTGTTGTGGTGGTTTGTTTTGAAAATTAGGTCTTTGCTGATTGTAAGTATTATTGGATACTTGTTGATTGCTAGGACCTTGTTGGTTGTTGTATGGAATATTTCTGTTATAATTCTGGTTTTGATTGTAAATCGGTCTTGGCGGTTGATAATTATTCTGATAATTATTTCCAGGCCTTTGGTTTATGTATGAAATATTCTCTCTTTGTTCCATTTTTAATTCAATACTGAGACAATCTTTTGTCAAATGTGGTCCTCCACACTGCTCACAACTAATTCGTATTGAGTGAATATCTTTAGTCATCTTTTCTATTCGTCTCTCGACAGCATCTATCTTTGCGGAAATGGAATCTAAGTCATGGCTAGAATCGGCTCTAGCTGCTTTAGATGATCTAACGATATCTTTTTCTTGGTGCCACTCATGTGAGTGGGAAGCAGTGTTATCAATAATTTTGTAAGCATCAGTTTCGGTTTTCTTCATAATAGAACCACCAGCTGCTATATCTATGTCTTTCCTTGTAGTGATGTCGCATCCTTGGTAAAATATTTGTACTATTTGACAGGTGTCTAAACCATGTTGCGGACATCCTCTTAATAACTTTCCATATCTTGTCCACGCCTCATATAGAGTTTCATTTGGCTTCTGTGTAAACGTAACAATTTCTGCTTGAAGTCTTACGGCTTTTGACGCAGGAAAGAATTGTTTAAGAAATTTTTCAACTAAAACATCCCATGTATCAATCGCCCCTTCAGGTAACGATTCCAACCAATCTTTGGCTTCTCCCTTTAAAGTCCAGGGAAATAACATGAGATATATCTGTTCATCCTTCACTTCTCTTATTTTAAATAGTGTACAGATTCTATTAAAGGTACGTAAATGTTCATTTGGATCTTCCTTCTGCGCACCACTAAATTGGCATTGATTAGTCACCATGTGTAGAATTTGTCCTTTGATTTCATAATCTGGCGCATTAATGTCTGGATGAGTAATTGCGTGACCTTGGCCAGTTCGTTTAGCTCTCATTCGGTCTTCCATACTTAAAGGTTCCAGATTCTCCATAATTGGATTTGCTGAATCGGAATCACTAGAGGATTCTGATTTAATGGTTCGTTCCTCAACAATCTCTGTTTGAATGATTGGTGGTTCCGGAGGAAAGTTTAGTGGTTCAGGATCTACGAATCGTTCCTGAATATTCTCCGGATTCTCAATTGTGAGGTCGGGTTCAAAAAATGGATTATCGGAAATTTGAACTGGAGTACTTGGTCGACTGGATGACAATTCTAAAGAAAAATCAACGATGGTAATATTTGCTAAATGTCTTGATCTGGTTACAGGTGGTGAACGTACAAAAGGTAGTGAACGTCTTGCTCGGTGCATTCACTGAATATCCTATTAGTTTTTAAAAGGAAAGAAAAATTATAATAAGTTATCCAATCAATAGACTTTTCTGATTTTGCCCACGTTTCGAATAGCCAAAAGATGCAGCAGAGGGGCAGGATTCGTTTGGTCTCAAAATAATTGAGGACTGTTTGGCTCCAATAACCCGGTCCACGTACAAATTCAACTATTACTACGAACCAGAAAATTTTGATGTCTATCAATTTAACCACTTAAAATAAATTTTCGTAATTTTAAGAAATTTAGATAAGAAGTAGAATAAAAATCTTGTCCTAAAACTAGAATAGCGAGAAATAAGAAAGAAAAAGAGTTCGTCGAAAAAGGTCGAAAAAGAAAAATGGTTGAAAAATAAAAGGTGACGGAAAAATAAAAGAAACTTATAAAACTTAAAAATACTTGACTAACCTAACCTTATTACTACAACTAACTTAAAATTATAATCGCAAATTGAGATTACTAATTGGAATGATAATTGATACATAGGTAAAAGTCGTCTAAAAATATTAAAGCTTACAGGAAAAACTAAATCCCAAATGGAAATAACTTAAAAAGAAACTAAAACTTAAAAAGGCGTCGCAAAATTCTAAAGCACTAAAATCTTAGTCTAAAGAAAAAGCACTTAAGGAATTCTACGGCAAAGCCTAAAAATCTAGAAGTAAAAATAACTATGGTAAAAACTAAGTTTAAAACTAAATATGAGCTAAAAATACAAATATTACGCTTAAACGATTAAAAAGGGACAAAATATAAAAATATACAAAAAGTTGTAAAAAATACAATTTTTATAAAAATATCATTTTTATATTATTTATTTATTAAAACTATTAATTTTACAATTTAATTAAACTAATTTAACTAATTATATAAATTAAATAAAAAGTAAAACTTAAAATAAAACTAATTATAATAACAATAAGTATTTAGGGTTATAATAATAATAATTAATAATTACTCCGTAATTAATTGCAGTTAGGGTTTCTGTCGGTGTCAGGTCTCCTCCGCGAGTCACGGTATTCGATGCAGCAAACCCCGCGAGTCGCGAGGTTCCAGAATTCAACTGACAGGTTATTTAATATTCGACGCGTTTTTTTTTTTTCTGTTTTTATATTTTCTGTTTTATATCAAAATATTTGTATAATAAAAACTTATATTTAAAAACTTAAATAAAAATAGAACTACTTTATAATTGTAAAAATATCTTAAAAATAGATTTATATATATTAAATTTTTTTTTTATATGTTTTAAATAAAAACAAAATACTTAAATAAAACTTATATAAAAATAAAGAAACTTTATAAAACTTAAATATTTAACAAAATCTTAAAAATACTTATATTTTTGTTTTTCTTTTTATATTTTCGAATATTTAAAACGTATTTTTACAAAAGCGAATTTTAATAAAAGTAAACTAAAAATCATTTTTTTTTATTAGCGTTGCGCTTCCGGCTTTTAAGCGATTTCCCCGGCAGCGGCGCCAAAAATAACTTGATGTTTCGCGAGGTGTATATAAAATAGCTATTAATTTTAGCAGAAAATACTATTAAATACGATACAATTTTACACAAGATATTTATTTATTTATAGAATGGATATACTTAAACCTTGCTACAACACTTATAGGCAGTGTACCTAATCGTACAGTAGTGTAGTTTTTAGTAAGTCCGGTTCGTTCCACAGGGAATCTTTTTTAAAACAAAGCTTAACGCTATATTAGTTTACTTTTATAAAAATACAAATATATATATATATATATATATATATATATATATATATATATATATATATATATATATATATAAGTAATATTATTATTATAAAGGGGGGTTTTTACCGTTTAATGACCGGTTTGTGGATTTTAAAACTTTGGTCGCAGTTAAAACCAAATGTAAAATATTAAAAATAAATACAAGACTTAAATTAAAGTGTAAAGTAAATAACGATAATGAAATTGCGATTAATAAAAATGCGATAAAATAAACTTGCGATAATTAAAAAGTACGATAATTAAAAGTGCAATTAAATACAATAACAATAAAAATGCGATAATTAGAAGTGCAATTAAATATGAAATAAAGGAAATTAAATATGAAATAAAAGAATTATGCTTATTTAAACTTCCGTAATCATGATGTTTGACGTATTGATTTTAGTTTTATGCCCATGGGTTAATTGTCCTCTGTCCTGGATTATTTAATATGTC